>NC_066580.1:189784345-190084345 GCF_024323335.1 Lathyrus oleraceus | reverse complement strand
TAACTTAAGACTGTAAAGTAAAAGGTTCTGAAGAAGCTAGAACCTAAGATAGCAGTGTTGGTGTAAGCCCTAGAGGCCAATACTTTTGGTACTTGTATCAAATTATTTATTAATAATAAAAAGAATTTTTCTTTATTATGTTTGTTTAATAAAGTCCCTAGAATAGATAGTCCTTTTAATGTATCAAGTGCGACTTAATCATGAGATCACATTAAACATAAGGACACTATTCTTAAAGTATCCGTAGTCAAGATTTATTGTGAAGTGGGATAACATTAAAGCATTAAGACTATTATGTATATAGACTGATGATCACATCTCATGGATCATGGATAAGGAGTTATCAAGTCTTAAACATAGGTATGAATATTAAGAGTAATATTTATACTGGATTGACCCGCTATGAGAATACTATATAGAATGTTATGCAAAGTGTCATAAGTTATTCTCATGGTGATAATGGTGTATACCACCCTTCGACCTGAAACCACTATGGACCCTAGATGTAGAGTCGAGTGCCTTATTGCTGATCAAACGTTGTGCGTAACTGGATGGCCATAAAGACAGTTGATGGGTACTCCACGAAGCATGCTAAGGGACATGAGTGACCTAGATGGAATTTTCCCATCCCGCGTAACAAGATAAATGTCTATGGGCCAAATATTGAACTGGACAAGGATGAAACGGTCTATGCCTTGTGTTCAATATAGACATAAGGGCAAAAGGGTAATTATACACATAATTATTATCACAGAAGGATTTGTCAGATCACATGACATTTTCGTGTCTTAGGTAGCAGTGATGTGTTGCTAGATACCGCTCACTGTTTATTATGTTAAATACGTGATTTAATATAATTGCCAATGCCGCGAAAATCTACAGGGTCACACACAAAGGACAGATTGATGAGAGATAGAGTAACTAAGGAATACCGTAATGTACGGTGCCCTTAAGTGAATTGTAGAACATCGTAAGGTACAGTGTACTTAAGTAGAATACGAAATATGGTAAGGTACCACGCGCTTAAGTGATTTTGGCATATTATAAGATATGGACCATATACACTTGAGTGGGCTTTTTAGCTTGCATCCCACACAAGTGGTTCTATAAATAGAACCCTTGTGCAGAAGCATTTGTGCAGTTGCAATTTCGTTTCTCTCTCTCTCTCTCTCTCTCTCTCTCTCTCTCTCTCTCTCACTCAAAGCCTTCATTCGTAGCAGCTAGCACTGAGATTGAAGGAATCCGTTCGTGTGGACTGAGTAGAGGCGTTGTCATCGTTCAACGTTCGTGATTGCTCCGTAGATCTGCATCAAAGGTTACGATCGCTACAAGAGGTAAAGATTCTATCAATGATCATGCCCATTCGTAAGGATCATTAAAGGAGAAATTTTAAATTCCGCTGCGTTTTGGATCGCCCTTCTCCTTCAAGCAGGAGCTAAAGTTCTGAGAGGGGCAGGATCTGAGGCAAAGGTCTATTCAAGATAACAAACTTTTAAATCAAAAGTCTTGGATAATCCCAAACCTAGTCATACGAGAGAAAATGTACAAAACAAGAGGAAACCTATCAGAACTAACCATAAAGGACTATAATATTATGGGTACCTAAATCTCAAATTATCTTTGATACAAATATGTTTCAAGGGAGAAGCAATGCAACAATCATGGTACCTGGACAGTGGATGGTCACAACGTATGACATGAGTAACGCTTATGTTCTAAACAATAACTCTGAAAGAAGGAGGAATTGTGTGATTTGGAGGAAACCAGAAAGGGAAGATCATTGGTCTGGGTACTATTGGTAACTCCTCTACTTCAATTAATAATGTTTGACTTGTAAATGGACTTAAACATAACCTACTAAGCATTATTTAATTTTGTGACGGTGGTTATGAAGTCATGTTTGATAAGAATAGTTGCATAGTCATGAAAAAATATGACAAGTCTATAGTGTTCAAATGGAAGAGAAAGGGAAATGTTTATAAAATCAATTTTTCTAAATTGGTTGATCAGAAGGTAGTTTTCCTTCTATCTGTGAGTAATGAGAAATGGATATGGCACAGAAGGTTAGGTCATGCTAATTAGAGATTAATCTCTAAACTTAACAAGTTGAAACTTATTAAAGGATTTCCAAATCTCAATTATCACTCAGATGCTCTTTGTGGAGCATGCCAAGTATTAAAAATCAGCAAAACTTCTTTCAAATCTAAACACTGTCTCTACCTCTAGATCCTTAGAACTACTTCACATTGATTTTATTTCATTTTCCATTTAATCGTCATTTAACATTTTATTTTTAATCATCTTGAAACATTTTTCACCCCAACTTTTGATATCAAGTTACTTATAATTTTATTGACTTCCTCAAATTTTCTTGGATCTTTATTTGGTGTTTTGATACCTCTTTGACATTTTCTCTTTTATTTTTTTAATCATTTTTTAATTTCTTTTTGTTATTCACTTGATGTTTTGACTTAAGTTGATTGCATGGTTGATGAGGTCTTCCACATCTCAAATCATTGATAGATGGACTTGAGGTTGATTCAACCTTCTTTGATTCAAACCTGTTGATAAATGATCGTGAATCATCTTCAATACTTTGCATCAATGATAGGTTATCCTTTGATGCGCCATGTAACACCCCAATAAAATAAAATAATTATTAAAAATTGAATTAATAGTATATTATTAATTTAATTAAATAATTAGATTATTATTATTGGATTATTTTAATTATTTTGGAATAATAATTATTATTGGAAATATATAAGTGTGAAATGAGGAAAGAGAATCCCATTTGGTAAAGAAGTGTTTTCACGTGAAAACAGAGAAACTGCAGAGAAGAGGAAAAGGGCAGAGGCAGAGCAAGAGGAAGAAAGTTGGAGAAGAACGGAAAGGCTTGCAGCTCAAAGATTCGCCGGATTGTTAAGGTAAGGGGGGTTTATCGTCGATTAATGGGTATTATGGGATAATATGTAATGGGTAGTGAGAAACCGTTGAATCGACCCTAATTGGGATTTGGAATGCTGAAAATTTGTGATGAATAGGTTGAGTGAAAACCGTAATCAAATTGATAATTGTGTGTGTAATCAAACCGATAAATTGGTGATGAATGGCGACGAGTAAGTTTGAGTGGGAAGGGTCTGGAATGGGCACATGAGATCCCTGCCCAAAAAGAAACGCGTCTGGTGAACTGTCATGTTCGCCTAGCGAACATAACCTTCGCCTAGCGAAGGAACGCGCCTCAACCTCGCCCCAGCGAGATTGAGAGGTTTTGCTGCTGTAATGTTCGCTGTGGACTCGCTGGAGCTTCGCCTAGCGAGTGAGTGCTAGCTGTGTTTTTCACCAAAACAGAATGAGTTCGCTATTACCTTCGCTTTGAGCTCGCCTAGCGAATTAATTTACCAATTTCCTGGAGCTGTTCGCCTTGAGCTCGCCTAGCGAACCAGAGCTTCGCCACTGCCTCGCCTAGCGAGCAAGGCAGAAGAAGTGTTTATACATGTGTTGCTGAGGTGTTTCATACATGTGTTGATGATGTGTTGATACATGTATTGATGATGTATGATGATATGCAAAATGTTGTGAATGTATATATTATGCATGTATTTGTGAATGGACTGTTGTATGGCTTAGAGTGTGAGCATATGTCCATTGTGAGTTGTTGTTGATGCTGCATTGCTAGATGATTAGTGTGCATGGCATAGCCTGTGGGGCTGTAGCTAATTCCCATTGTGAGGAATTGGTGAGTGAATCGTTGTGAATTGTTGTTGATGTTTGCATGCTAGATGATTAGCTTGCATAGTCTAGCCTTTGGGGCTGTAGCTAATTCCCATGGTGAGGAATTAGTGAGTGAGTCATTAGGTCTCAATGAGTGGGACTAGTGAGCTTAGTAGCCGTATCCGGAGGGATCGGTGAGCTTGAACTATATGTTCAAGGATAGTCGGTACCGCATGTGTAGAGTCTCATTGCATAAAAATATGTAAGGCGTATAATATGAATGGATGTGTTCCAATATTATACGTGTGTTGTGTTGTTGTTAAGTATGATTTGAGATTATACTGGTATTGTATATTGATGTTGAGTATGATGTTTAAGCCAATGAGCTATTACTGAATGTGTATTGCAATTAGGGTGATTGATGTGTTAATTACTTGGCATTACATGTTGTTTTATAATGCTTATTATATTGATTGAGGAACTCACCCTTACAACTATTTTTCAGGTAACGAGAAATGAGTTGAGTAGAAGCAAATGCTTGGAGTCTAGTGTAGTCTCCCTAGTGGGTCATGCTCTGATAGATGTAACATCGGGCGGGAACACTTTGATTATTATTGTTGTTGTGGTTGAACTAAATTACATGTGATGTTACATGTTTTGCATGATTGAGTTGATCTCTATCCGCTGCGTAATTGTGCAAATACTTTATATTTAATTTAAATAAAAGAGCATGATTGTTATATTGTTTAAATGGTGTGGAATGTTTGTGTGACACCCTTGGTGCACTATTACTCTGATTATATGTTTATTATTTTAATTAATTTTTGGGGTATTTTAGAAGGGTGTTACATTAGTGGTATCAGAGCCTGGTTCGGTCGTGTCGAGTCGTAATTATTCTGTTTCCCCTGTACGGGATAGGTGTTGTGTAACCCTATCAGTACTTATTGTTTTAGTTTGTTGGGTTTTCAGAATAGAGATGGCTGGAAGAGGTAGAGATGATGCTGCGATTGCTGAGGCTCTGGGTATGCTGGCTGGAGTACTTGGAGGGAATCCAAATGTTGTAGGAATGGGAGCTGCTCGTCAACTGAGTGAGTTCCAGAAGAACAATCCTCCAATGTTCAAGGGAGCATACGATCCAGATGGTGCTCAGAAGTGGTTGAAGGAGATCGAGAGGATCTTCCGAGTAACTGAGTGTGCCGATAACCAGAAGGTCAGGTTCGGTACGCATATGCTGTCAGAAGAAGCAGATGACTGGTGGGTTGCTACCCGTACTGAGTTGGAAACTGCTGGGAATGCTAAGTTCACAGAGCTGTCAAAGTATTACACTCCTTATAATGAGGCTGCTGGGGAATTTTCGAAATGTGTGAAGTTTGAGAACGGGTTGCGTCCCGAGATCAAACAGGCTATTGGATACCAACGGATCAGAGTGTTTTCTGACTTGGTTGACTGTTGCAGGATTTTTGAACAGGATTCCAAAGCCAGAGCAGATAGCTATCAGCAAAGGGTTGATAGGAAAGGCAAGAATCAGAATGATCGTGGAAAACCGTATGCAGCTGGCAAAGGTTTCCAGAAGCAGAGTGGGATGAAGAGACCTAGTGGGGGAGACTCTAGTGCTCCTGCTAAGTGTTATAGATGTGGTCGGGCTGGACATCGTGTCCATGAGTGTACCAGTGCTGAGATGAAATGTTTCAAGTGTGGAAAAGGTGGTCATTTGGCTGCAGAGTGTCGGTTGAAGACTGTAACTTGTTTCAACTGTGGAGAGTTGGGTCATATCAGTCCCCAGTGTCCGAAGCCGAAGAAGGAGAATCAGTCAGGAGGCAAGGTTTTTGCTCTATCAGGTTCTGAGACTTCTGCAGATGATCGTTTGATCAGAGGTACGTGTTATATTAATGGCTTTCCTCTTGTAGCTATTATTGACACCGGTGCTACTCATTCCTTTATATCTTTGGATTGTGCTGTGAAACTTAAGTTAGAGATATCTGAGATGCTTGGAAGTATGGTGATTGATACTCCTGCGAAGGGTTCAGTGACTACTACTTCAGTTTGTTTGAATTGTCCCTTGAGTATTTTTGGTAGAGACTTTGGGATAGACCTTGTGTGTCTTCCACTAGTGCAGATTGATGTTATTCTGGGTATGAACTGGTTGGT
The DNA here is from genome assembly GCF_024323335.1 of Lathyrus oleraceus. Taxonomy (NCBI): domain Eukaryota; kingdom Viridiplantae; phylum Streptophyta; class Magnoliopsida; order Fabales; family Fabaceae; genus Lathyrus; species Lathyrus oleraceus. The sequence continues at coordinate 190,078,483 of NC_066580.1, read as the reverse complement.
GTGTAACCGAGTTTATATCAACTGTTTTGATAAGACTGTGATATTTCCTGAGATTGAAGAAGGAAAGAGTCTGTTTCTATCAGCCAGGCAGGTGAATGAAGAAGTGGCAGATGGGGCAGAGTTGTTTATGCTGTTGGCAACTTTAGAGGCTAAAGATAAACTGGTGATTCGTGATCTAGCAGTGGTGTGTGACTTTCCTGATGTGTTTCCGGAAGAAGTGAATGAGTTACCGCCAGAGCGTGAAGTTGAGTTCTCGATTGAATTGGTACCTGGTACTAGACCGATATCGATGGCTCCGTACCGTATGTCTGCTGTTGAGTTAACTGAATTGAAGAGTCAGTTGGAAGATCTGTTGGATAAGAAGTTTATTCGTCCGAGTGTGTCACCGTGGGGTGCACCAGTGTTGTTGGTTAAGAAGAAAGAAGGTACTATGAGGTTGTGTGTGGACTACAGGCAACTGAATAAAGTGACGATCAAGAATCGGTATCCTTTGCCGAGGATTGATGATTTGATGGATCAGTTGGTTGGTGCGAGTGTGTTCAGCAAGATAGATTTGAGATCTGGGTATCATCAGATACGTGTGAAAACTGAGGATATTCAGAAGACTGCTTTCAGAACAAGGTATGGACATTATGAGTATTCTGTAATGCCTTTTGGTGTGACTAATGCGCCTGGAGTATTTATGGAGTACATGAATAGGATTTTCCATCCGTACTTGGATCAGTTTGTTGTGGTGTTTATCGATGACATTTTGGTGTATTCGAAATCTGAAGAAGAGCATGCTGAGCATTTGAGAGTAGTTTTAGGAGTGCTGCGAGAAAAGCAGTTATTTGCTAAACTGTCTAAGTGTGAATTTTGGTTAGAAGAAGTTAGTTTTCTTGGTCATGTGATTTCAAGAGGTGGTGTTGCTGTTGATCCTTCTAAGATAGAAGCGGTATCTAAGTGGGAAGCTCCGAAGTCTGTTGCTGAGATTCGAAGTTTCCTTGGTTTGGCTGGTTATTATAGGAAGTTCATTGAGGGATTTTCTAAGTTGGCGTTACCGTTGACGATGTTGACTAGAAAGGGGCAAGCGTTTGTTTGGGACTCAAAATGTGAAGAAGGTTTCCAAGAGTTAAAGAGAAGGTTGACTACTGCTCCTATTTTGACGTTACCGAGTTCGTCGGAACCATTTGAAGTTTACTGTGATGCTTCATTGTTGGGCTTGGGTGGTGTGTTGATGCAGAATAAGCAGGTTATAGCTTATGCTTCGAGACAGCTGAGGGTTCATGAAAGGAACTATCCGACGCACGATTTAGAGTTGGCAGCTGTAGTGTTTGTTTTGAAGTTGTGGAGGCATTACTTGTATGGATCAAGATTTGAGGTTTTCAGTGACCATAAGAGTTTAAAGTATTTGTTTGATCAGAAAGAGCTGAATATGAGACAGAGGAGATGGTTAGAGTTTCTGAAGGATTATGATTTTGGTTTGAATTACCATCCGGGTAAAGCAAATGTAGTGGCTGATGCATTGAGTCGGAAATCATTACATATGTCTATGTTAATGGTTAAGGAATTGGATTTAATTGAGCAGTTTAGAGACTTGAGTTTGGTGTGTGAGAGTACTCACAACAGTGTTAAATTGGGAATGTTGAAGTTAACGAGTGGTATTCTGGAGGAGATCAGAGAGGGTCAGAAATCCGATATGCATTTGGTTGATAAGTTGACTTTAGTGAATCAAGGTCGAGGTGGTGAATTCAGAGTTGATGAGAATGGTGTTTTGAAATTTGGTAATCGGGTGTGTATTCCGGATGTTGCCGAACTTAAGAAGAGTATTCTGGAGGAAGGACATCGTAGTGGATTGAGTATTCATCCTGGAGCTACGAAGATGTATCATGATTTGAAGAAGTTATTTTGGTGGCCGAGGATGAAAAGGGAAATTGCGAGTTTTGTTTATTCCTGTTTGACTTGTCAGAAGTCAAAGATTGAGCATCAGAAGCCGTCTGGGCTAATGCAACCGTTGGCTATTCCAGAGTGGAAGTGGGATAGTATCAGTATGGATTTTGTTTCTGGTTTGCCGAGGACAAATAAGAATTTTGAAGCCATTTGGGTGATTGTTGACAGATTGACAAAATCGGCTCATTTCATTCCGATCAGAATGGATTATCCGTTAGAGAGATTAGCCGAGTTGTATATTGAGAAGATTGTAAGTTTGCATGGTATTCCGTCTAGTATTGTTTCGGACAGAGATCCTAGATTTACATCGAAGTTCTGGGAAGGTTTGCAGAGAGCTTTGGGAACTAAACTGAGATTGAGTTCTGCATATCATCCGCAGACTGATGGTCAGACTGAGAGGACGATTCAGTCACTGGAGGACCTTTTGAGGGCTTGTGTTTTGGAAAAAAGAGGCGCTTGGGATTGTTATTTGCCTTTGATTGAGTTTACCTACAACAATAGTTTTCATTCGAGCATTGGTATGGCACCGTTTGTAGCTTTGTATGGTAGGAGATGTCGGACACCATTATGTTGGTATGAGTCCGGCGAGAGTGCTGTGGTTGGACCGGAGATTGTTCAACAAACTACGGAAAAGATTAAGATGATTCAGGAGAAGATGAGAATTGCTCAGAGTCGTCAGAAGAGTTATCATGATAAGAGGAGGAAGTCACTTGAGTTCCAAGAGGGAGATCATGTGTTTCTTCGTGTTACTCCGGTAACTGGTGTTGGTCGAGCTTTGAAGTCGAAGAAGTTGACACCGCGATTTATTGGTCCTTATCAGATTTTGGAGAGGATAGGGGAGGTAGCCTATCGTGTCGCTTTACCGCCGTCGCTTGCAAATTTGCATGAGGTTTTTCATGTGTCTCAGTTGAGGAGGTACATTCATGATCCGTCGCATGTAGTCCAAGTAGATGATGTACAGGTGAGAGATAACCTGACTGTTGAGACATCACCTATGAGGATCGAGGATCGAGAGTGGAAGCAGTTGCGGGGTAAAGAGATTGCCTTGGTGAAGGTAGCTTGGGGAGGACCAGCAGGTGGCAACGCGACTTGGGAACTGGAGAGTAAGATGAAGGAGTCTTATCCAGAGTTGTTCGCTTGAGGTATGTTTTCGAGGACGAAAACTCTTTTAGTGGGGGAGAGTTGTAACACCCCAATAAAATAAAATAATTATTAAAAATTGAATTAATAGTATATTATTAATTTAATTAAATAATTAGATTATTATTATTGGATTATTTTAATTATTTTGGAATAATAATTATTATTGGAAATATATAAGTGTGAAATGAGGAAAGAGAATCCCATTTGGTAAAGAAGTGTTTTCACGTGAAAACAGAGAAACTGCAGAGAAGAGGAAAAGGGCAGAGGCAGAGCAAGAGGAAGAAAGTTGGAGAAGAACGGAAAGGCTTGCAGCTCAAAGATTCGCCGGATTGTTAAGGTAAGGGGGGTTTATCGTCGATTAATGGGTATTATGGGATAATATGTAATGGGTAGTGAGAAACCGTTGAATCGACCCTAATTGGGATTTGGAATGCTGAAATTTGTGATGAATAGGTTGAGTGAAAACCGTAATCAAATTGATAATTGTGTGTGTAATCAAACCGATAAATTGGTGATGAATGGCGACGAGTAAGTTTGAGTGGGAAGGGTCTGGAATGGGCACATGAGATCCCTGCCCAAAGAAAACGCGTCTGGTGAACTGTCATGTTCGCCTAGCGAACATAACCTTCGCCTAGCGAAGGAACGCGCCTCAACCTCGCCCCAGCGAGATTGAGAGGTTTTGCTGCTGTAATGTTCGCTGTGGACTCGCTGGAGCTTCGCCTAGCGAGTGAGTGCTAGCTGTGTTTTTCACCAAAACAGAATGAGTTCGCTATTACCTTCGCTTTGAGCTCGCCTAGCGAATTAATTTACCAATTTCCTGGAGCTGTTCGCCTTGAGCTCGCCTAGCGAACCAGAGCTTCGCCACTGCCTCGCCTAGCGAGCAAGGCAGAAGAAGTGTTTATACATGTGTTGCTGAGGTGTTTCATACATGTGTTGATGATGTGTTGATACATGTATTGATGATGTATGATGATATGCAAAATGTTGTGAATGTATATATTATGCATGTATTTGTGAATGGACTGTTGTATGGCTTAGAGTGTGAGCATATGTCCATTGTGAGTTGTTGTTGATGCTGCATTGCTAGATGATTAGTGTGCATGGCATAGCCTGTGGGGCTGTAGCTAATTCCCATTGTGAGGAATTGGTGAGTGAATCGTTGTGAATTGTTGTTGATGTTTGCATGCTAGATGATTAGCTTGCATAGTCTAGCCTTTGGGGCTGTAGCTAATTCCCATGGTGAGGAATTAGTGAGTGAGTCATTAGGTCTCAATGAGTGGGACTAGTGAGCTTAGTAGCCGTATCCGGAGGGATCGGTGAGCTTGAACTATATGTTCAAGGATAGTCGGTACCGCATGTGTAGAGTCTCATTGCATAAAAATATGTAAGGCGTATAATATGAATGGATGTGTTCCAATATTATACGTGTGTTGTGTTGTTGTTAAGTATGATTTGAGATTATACTGGTATTGTATATTGATGTTGAGTATGATGTTTAAGCCAATGAGCTATTACTGAATGTGTATTGCAATTAGGGTGATTGATGTGTTAATTACTTGGCATTACATGTTGTTTTATAATGCTTATTATATTGATTAAGGAACTCACCCTTACAACTATTTTTCAGGTAACGAGAAATGAGTTGAGTAGAAGCAAATGCTTGGAGTCTAGTGTAGTCTCCCTAGTGGGTCATGCTCTGATAGATGTAACATCGGGCGGGAACACTTTGATTATTATTGTTGTTGTGGTTGAACTAAATTACATGTGATGTTACATGTTTTGCATGATTGAGTTGATCTCTATCCGCTGCGCAATTGTGCAAATACTTTATATTTAATTTAAATAAAAGAGCATGATTGTTATATTGTTTAAATGGTGTGGAATGTTTGTGTGACACCCTTGGTGCACTATTACTCTGATTATATGTTTATTATTTTAATTAATTTTTGGGGTATTTTAGAAGGGTGTTACACGCCATATTTTAAGTCCTTTGATTTTTGGTTACATTGATCCCTATGTGATTGACTTAGCTCTCCACTTCACTCTTGCTATCTTCATCTCTTCTCTTCTTTTGATTTGATCATTGTGTTACATGTTGTAGGAGATTAAATTTGTGTCAACTCTCTAACATGTCTGACACATACATTATTATTGGCCAACCTCAGATGGGTATGGCTTTTACATAAGCCTAATTATGATTGCTTAACATATCGCTAAATTGTTCTGACTCAATTAATTGATCACTAAATCCTAACATTACTTATTCCGCTTTATTTTATTGCCATTTAATTTGTTCCCTTTAATTCAAGTCATTAGTTTATGTCATTTACTTAATACACTTTACTTTTATGTCTAATTAATCATCATCTCACTTCATACTCTATTCATCTTGACTTGTTCTTATGTTGCTTCTTATCTTGTTTCATTGATATGCTTGTTAATCTCAATGAATCAAAACATGATAAAGTGACTTGACTTGATCTTAAACCCATGCTTGACTTGGAGTGTTGATGACCTCTTGGACTTTGCACCTTAGACTTAAGACTTAGACCCTATGTTGAACTTAGAGTGTTGATGATCTCTTAGGACTTTGGACCTTGGACCCATAGACCTTGTGAACACTTTGGATTGCCTTTGCTCCAGTTGAACTTTTGAACTTGTGATTTTGTTCATATTCTTTATGCCTCTTGCTTATTGCATTCATCTTCTTAGGCTTAACACATATTTGCACACACATGGCTTTCTCTTGGGCTACCTAACAATGAGACATAGGATATTACACTTTGCACCCACATGGATTTCTCTTAGGCTACCTAACAATAAGATCTTAGGCTAGACCTTGTATGATCATGCACATTGTTTGTTCATAAATCCTATTCCCTCTGATTTAGTGTGATCACATTCCATTTGATCAACTAGATCCTACAACTTTGCACACGTCTCCTTGTCCTTGTCAAGTGACCATAAGTCCTTTGGTTACTGGATGGGACTTGTCTTTGTTACTTTGGAGCTTCATTCTCTCAACAAGTACACAACTTCTAGTAGACTATAAATTTCCTCAGTAAATCTCATCCAACTGACTCATCCCCACAAGCATCTTTAGGGAAACTGCTTCAACAACTTGTCAAACATTGATTACGCTTGCATGCCATGAGCCTTAAGAGATAGAGAATGATGAGAGGGGATCTTCCCTACCCTTGTCTATAATACCTCTTTGCATAGGATTTAGACCCTAGTTTCTCAGAGTATCCATTTGTATTCATAGACTTTAGTGCAATTCCGGTCAATTCACTGACAAGTCTGCAACTAGCCATATGACTCATTTTATCTCTCCTTTTGGTTTAAACACCATTTCAATCACCTCTTTTAGGGACACACCTTTTATGGTTAACCCCATATCCTTTTATTTGGGACACACCTTCATGGTTAACCCCCATTACTTGGTTATGACACTACCGTTTGGGTTGACACCTCTTTGGTTAACCCCCATTTCTTGGTTCTGACACCACAATTCTGGGACACACCTCTTTGGTTAACCCCCTACTCTCTATTGGTTTAAAAACCATCCTCTTACCATGTTAGATCCATTTCTTTGGTAAGATCCTTGTCACGTGAGTCTCCGGTGTTGACAAGCTTTCCTGCTTTTCTTCCTTACCATGTTAGACCCAATGCTTTGGTAAAATCCTTGTCATGTGAGTCTCTGGATTTGACAAGTTCCTTTTCCTTTGGTTTAAACACCATCCTCTTAAAATGTTAGACCCACTGCTTTGGTAAGACCCTTGTCATGTGAGTCTCCAACTTTGCAAGTTCCTGTTTTTTTCCTTACCATGTTAGACCCAGTGATTTGGTAACACCCTTGTCATGTGAGTCTCCGACTTTAACAAGTTCCTTTTCCTTTGGTTTAAACACCACCCCAATCATTATCTCTTTCTCAGTCTTTGTCCTCCGAACTACGGAGCTCTAACTTCCTTATTGCACTATGAGGATACATAGGCACAAGGATGTGAATCCTTGGTGAGCACCTTCTCACCTTCCTTTCTTTTCTTTTTTCTCTCTATTTCTATGAACTACTGAGCTCTTATTTTCTCATTTCACTATGAGAATACGTAGGCATGAGGGCCCTAATCCTCCTCGAGCACCATTTCTCTAACCCATTTTCTATTTTGCAGGTACATGAAGATAGCAACATCCATCCAAGCAAGAGCATTCAAAACAGTTCCTATGGAATACCATGGATGTGAGGGATGCTAATACATTTCTCTTGCATAACCGAATTCCTTGCCCATTTCTCTATTTTCCCTTGGATTTTATCGATATTTTCCATTCCCTATTTTTGGATAAATAAAGTTTGGTGGCGACTCTGTTGTATCTTCGAGTGTGCGATGTGTTCGGGTATATTTCAAGTAGCTTCAATTTCATCGTCGTCTCGCCCTTGCAAATTAGACTTATCTGACGAATGGGAGGAGTCTCCCTTCAGATATTTCTTAAGGTGCCCCTCTTGTATTAGTCTCTCGATATCCTTTTTGAGCTGGTAGCAATGTTCAGTGTGGTGACCCATAACTCTATAGAACTTACACTACCTTTCTGGTTCAGAACCTATCACTTATCCCTTAGGAGCAGGCAGTGTAAGGATAATTTGCAAGTGGAGAACCTCAAACCGGATCTACTCATGATGGGTATTCATGGGCATGAAGTTCTCTATCCTATGTTAAATAGATTGGTTGTGGACATATTCTTACGGAAGCTGGTGGCGAACTGGTGAACCACCTTCTTTACAGTTCCTGATAGTTATTGATGAAGACACGGGGTAAACTCAAATACCATCTAAGGGTGATGTCTCTAAAGGTTCCATATAGAAACTTTCACTTTAGTGAGTCAGATGCTCCTAAGATGGCCACATGTGTATTAACGGAGGTAACATGCTTGTATGTATCATTGTGACAATCAAACATGGCCAATGAGGTAGGTTTAAATCCCTCAGGAACAAGCACGCCCTATATCTCGTATGAGAATGGTTTGGAGTCCAAGAGTTCCATCTCCTCTGGGGGATTGGAATTTGTGAGGGAAAATATGCCTAGTTCATATTTTAATGATGTCAAACCTCTCTAGTCGCCCACATCGTGTCTTTGAATAATATCATAATAACATAGAAAGCATTCATCCTTTAACATGTTCAAAATATAGGTTCCGTGTGTTGAAGCATATAGGAGCATATCTTATATGTGAATCATGAACTTAATCATAGTAAACATCCTAGGTTCATAGGAGATCGACTTAAATTGGTCATAATATGTTGCAAAACTCATTTTTGGAAGTTTAACCTTTGTGAGTCGACTCATGACTCGGAGAAAAACCTTCGGGTCCGAACAGGTCGAGTCACAGGTTGACTCATTCCTGGAAAAACTGAATGAGTCAACTCATCCACTCTTTAGGTAGACTCATTTCCCAATCATATTGCCACGGGTCCGAACAGGTCGACTCATAGGTCGACTCAACCCTGTAATAAACTCTATTTTAGTCGACTCATCCCCTGTTTGAGTCGACTCATCGCATGTTTTACTTAATTTTATATTGTGTAACTTTGTGAAAATTTTCTGTTATGTTAGTTATTCGTCCATACATCATCTAAATATTCAAATGTCTCTTCTTCAACATACCAACAAAAAAGTGAAAGATATACACTAAACTGCTCATCATCTTCATTCTTCATTGCATTTCTCAATAATCAAACATAATAATCTTTGTTGAGCATTGTGCGTTGCAGCTGTGATAACGTCCAAATAAGATTGGATTATCTTAGTTTGGGTTGAGACTTTGTGTGGGTTTTTCGTTAATAAAACCCTTGAGGTTTTGTCCTCCAAGAGTTGGGGGTTTTTGCACTAACCTTTGCTTCGCAGATTCAACTGAGTAAAAAGTTTGAAGAATGGAAGGTTCGGTCAAACAAGTAGCGGCAAACGGAGGATTGTGAAGAAATCTTCGGGTTCAAGCAACTTGCGTTCGAAATCAGTCGAACTGAAGTTTTGGAGAACGAGGCGTTCTTCCAATAAGGTAGTGGTAAACGGAGGTTTGTTCGAAGTGCTTGAAGAACTTGGTTCAACTCGAATCAAGGCGAGAGAATAGAATAGGATCTGCAACAACTCTAGGGGTTGATCGCAACGTGTTCTCTTATATTAAATTTGCTCTCTTATATTAAATTTGCAACGTGTTAATAAAAACATCTCAATTCTAGATTTAGAATTGAGGGCATACGTACCCTAAGCGAGGACGATAGGGGAATTGCCTCAACAAATCCGGTCTTGTTCTCTCTATCCCTTAACTCTTTAAATTCTGCATTAATTACTTTGTGTGTGAAATTAATCATTAAATAAATATCGCTTGATTGGTGTGCATATCAACTGTTCGATAAATTGTTACAATCACTTTGATTGCAACTGAGTAAAATTCTGCACATTCAACTTGAGTGAAATTGAAACTTGGTGTGAAGTGCACACCAAGTGTTCGACAAAATTAATTTCGCACAAACTTAGTAATGTTTTCCTTGATCTCTTATTGTGTTGAGCATTATTAGAGGTAACGATATCAAGGATCATAGTAGTTAATTAATTGATTTAGATAGGGGTTGATATTCTCCATCTTAAGTAATTCCATTCGGTTCACGTATATCCGATCTTTCCATTAACATGATCATTTAGACGATTTCAATCTAGGGTGCTTCCGCAACCGTTGAAAACAAAAAGCGCTTAATTTCAAAACTGATCTATTCAACCCCCTTCTAGATGGGCACTATCATCTAACAAGTGGTATCACGAGCGCCAGTTCATCTAGTGCTTCACATATAACATTTTAGAAAATGAGTAACGATCCTAAAGGGGCGTACAATAGGGCGCCTATTTTTACCAGTGAAAACTATAGTTATTGGAAAGATTGTATGCGTATCCATATCAACTCTATTGATATGAAAGTATGGAAAGTCATCCAAGATGGTCCTATGGAAATAACCATGATCAATGCGGATGGCTTTGTTGTACCTAAACCGGAAGCACAATGGAATGAAGAAGATGAGAAAAAGTACAGCTACGATTGGAAAGCTAGAAATATGCTCATTGCCGCTTTAGGTGTTGATGATTACTATAGGGTTTCCCATTGTACTAGTGCTAAAGCTATGTGGGACTCATTGCAAATTACCCATGAGGGAACCAATGATGTCAAACTAGCTAGAATCAACACCCTAACTCAAGAATTTGACCTTTTTCATATGGAAGATGGTGAAACCATTGCCGATATGCAAAAGAGATTTTCTCATCTAATCAATCGATTAAATGCTCTTGGTAGAAATACCCTTAATGACGTTGCTACTAATAAAATCTTAAGAGGTCTTAACAGGGATTGGCTGCCAAAAGTCACCGCGATCAAGGAAGCCAATGATCTAATAGCATTGGACATGACGACATTTTTCGGCAAGCTTCAAGAGCATGAGCAAGAGCTCATGAATCTTGAGAAACATGAGAATAATCAAAAGAAGGAGAAGAAGGAGAAAGATAAGAACACCGAAAGGAAGTCTATTGTGTTAAAGGCTTCAAGATATAAGTCATATACCAATGATGTGTGTGAAAGTGAGTCAAGTGATGATGACAAAGATTCGAATGAAGACATGGGGTTGTTCGTTAGGAGGTAAAACCGATACCTTAGAAAAAATGAAGTCCAACATTCAGACAAAAATCTTGTCAACTACAGAAGGCAATCAAAATTTCCGAATCGAGAGGAAAGCGAGACAAACAAGTCAAAAGGATCATGCTTCAATTGCGGAAAGACCGGTCACTATAAGCCGGAGTGTCCCTTATTGAAGAAAGACAAGGGAAAATACAAACGCCATAACAAACCAAGCAAACCTAGAAGAGCATACATCGCATGGGAGAGCGATAGCGAGCCCTCAAGCGATGACAACTCAAGTGATGAAGAAGAAATTGTCAATCTTTGTCTTACAGCTCATCAAAGGAAGAAAAAGAATGTAAGTCATTCCAAATATGATCATACTGATAAAATGTCTTATGCTGATTTGCAAAATGCCTTAGTACTCTACACAACGAGGCCAAGGAAGCTTTTAAACGCTTGGCCTCTAATAAGAAAATTTTCAATCATTTAGAAAAGAAGATTTCTGATTTCGAAAAGGAGTTAGAAAACTTTAATAAATCTATGATAGAGGCTACTAAAGGAAAAATGGAAGACGATAAGGCATTTTGGTTTAGATGGGGTGGATGTGAAACCTGTCATATTTGGAAAAGAGAGGTTAGAACTCTCCAAGCTAAATTAGACAAGGCTTTACAACCTAAAGTTACCTTTGTTATTGATCAATCATACTTTAGAAGCAATATGAATAATCCTTATCGAAAATACACTTATGTGGTTAAGTATCAAGTTAGTAAAAGCAACTTTCATTTGAACTTAAATTGTCTATATTGTTGCAAAAAGGGACATACTATTGCTAAATGTCAATTTAGGAGATTTCTAGTTCCTAAAGGCATTTTTCAATGGTTGCCCAAATGCAACCAAAGTTTCACTCACACACTAGGATCCAATAAAAATTGGGTACCTCCTTCCCTTGTTTAAATTTGTAGGTGGAATGTCTTGAGGATACGGAGAGAACATGGGTTCTCGATAGTGGATGCTCAAGACACATGACGGGTGATTCTTCCTTATTCTTTGACTTTGTGCCTAAGAAGAAAGGGTTTGTGACCTACGGTGACAATAACAAGGGAGCTATACTCGAAAAAGGTAGTGTAGGTAATCCCTCCTCTACTACTATCTCATACGTCCTATTAGTTGAAGGCCTTAAGCACAATCTCATTAGCATTAGCCAATTATATAACAAAGGATATAAAGTCTCGTTTTCAAAAGATTGTTGCATGATTAAACATAATGAAAATAAGAACGATGTGCTTAAGGGATAGAGGGAAAACAATGTATACATGCTCAACTTGAATGAAGTATCCTCGACAAGCGCTAAATTTATCGTCTCCATGAGTGAAGACTCGTGGCTTTGGCATAGGCGATTAACGCATGTCAACTTTGACTTGCTTAATAAAGTTGTCTCAAAAGATCTAGTAGTTGGTCTTCCCAAAATCAAATTTTCAAAAGATCACCTATGTGATGCGTTCCAAATGGGAAAGCAAACAAGGATCTCGTTTAAATCTAAAAATATTGTTTCCACAATGAGACCCCTTGAACTTCTCCATATTGACCTCTTTGGGCCATCTAGAATTAAAAGTCTAGGTGGAAACTACTATGGTTTTATCATAGTGGACAACTACTCTAGATTTTGTTGGACTATCTTCTTAGCAAGTAAAAGCGACACTTTTTCTGCTTTTGAAAAATTTACCAAGATGTCTCAAAACAAATTGAACACTAGCATAGTTACCATTCGAAGTGATCACGAAGGTGAATTTGAAAACCACCTCTTTGAGCAATTTTGTGAAACAAACGACATGATCATAATTTTTCTGCTCCAAGAACTCCACAACAAAATGGAGTTGTGGAACGTAAAAACCAAATTTTAGAAGAACTTGGAAGAACCATGATCAATGAAAACAACCTTCCTAAATATTTTTGGGCCGATGCCATAAACACGGACTGCTATGTACTGAATAGGATACTCATTCATCATATTCTAAATAAAACCCCTTATGAATTGCTAAAGGGAAGGAAGCCAAATGTTTCACATCTTCATATCTTTGGATGTAAGTGCTTTGTGTTAAACAATGCTAAAGAAAACCTTGGTAAATTTGACTCAAAAACTGATGAAGGTATCTTTCTGGGATACTATCAATCTAGTAAATCATATAGAGTATACAACAAAAGGTTATTTATTGTTGAAGAATCCGTGCATGTTTCCTTTTATGAGTCTTATCCGAAAACTGTCGGAGAAGGTAGTATTGTTAATGGTGCAGGTGTTCCTTCGGAAGACATAATAAAAGATCAAGAAGAAAATCGCGTTGACACCCATCCGGAAAAAGCTGAGGAGGAGCCAGATCTTAATTCCGAAAAGAAAGAGGAGGATCATTCCATCAATAACAATGACCTTCCTTTGGAATGGAAATCTTCCAAGGATCATCCCATTGATAATATTCTAGGAGATATCTCAAAGCGAGTTACAACACGGTCTAAGATAAGTAACTTTTGTTATCACTTCGCTTTCGTCTCTCAAAATGAGCCAAAAAACTCCAAAGACGCATTACTCGATGAAAATTGGTTTCTAGCTATGCAAGAGGAACTTAATCAATTTAAAAGAAATGAGGTGTGGGATCTTGTTCCCCCTCCGCGAGATCATCGAGTAATCGACACTAAATGGGTGTTTAGGAACAAGTTAGACGAAAACAGAGTCATAACTCACAACAAGGCTCGCCTTGTTGCTCAAGGGTATAACTAAGAGGAAGGCATAGACTATGAGGAAACTTATGCTCCGGTTTCCCGACTCGAGGCTATACGCCTTCTACTTGCCTATGCTTGTTCTCAAAATTTCAAGTTATTTCAAATGGATGTCAAGATCACTTTTCTTAACGGTCACATAAATGAAGAGGTCTATGTATCTCAACCTCCCGGATTTGAAAACCATGAGCGTCTAAACTATGTTTATAAGCTCAAGCGGGCTTTGTACGACCTCAAACAAGCCCCTAGGGCATGGTATGAGCGTCTTAGAAAATTCTTACTAGAGCAAGGATTCTCAAGAGGGAAGGTTGATACTACCCTTTTTATTAGGCGTCAAGGAAAACACTCCATCTTAGTTCAATTCTATATAGATGACATTATTTTTGGATCTACTAACATTAATTTGGTCAAGGAGTTCTCTGAGTTGATGCATGGAGAATTCGAAATGAGCATGATGGGAGAGCTAAATTACTCCCTCGGAATTCAAATAAAGCAACTTGAAGAAGGAACCTTCGTGAGCCAAACGAAGTATTGTAACGAGCTACTTAAACGCTTTGATATGGCAAACTCCAAAGTGATCGACACTCCAATGCCTACCGCTGTTAACATAGATCGGGATGAAAATGATAAGGCTGTAGACATCAAAAGGTATAGAGGTATGATCGAATCTCTCCTCTATCTTACCGCATCCCGACCAGACATTATGTTTAATGTATGTATGTGTTCTAGGTATCAATCATGTCCCAAAGAATCACATTTAAAAGTCATCAAGTGCATACTTAGATACCTTTGTGGTACTTCAAAGTATGGGTTTTGGTTCTCTAAGGGAAGTGATTGCTCTTTGGTTGGTTACTCTGATTCCGACTTTGCCGGTTGCAAATCGGATAGGAAAAGCACCAGTGGTAGTTTTCATTTTTATTCAAATTCCTTGATAAGTTGGCACAGCAAAAAGCAAGTTTCAGTTGCTTTGTCAACCGCCGAGGCGGAATACGTTTTTGCGGGTAATTGTTGTGCTCAAATTTTATGGCTCAAACAACAATTACTCGACTTCGATGTTCAACTTGAACGTATTCCCATCTTTTGTGACAACACAAACACCATAAATCTAACCAAAAACCCTATACTACATTCGCGCACTAAACATATTGAAATTTGGCATCACTTCCTTAGGGATCATGTTGAGAAAGGTGATATTGTCTTCGAGGATGTTGATAGCAAAAACCACTTGCGATGGAGCCTTTCTTCCACATCCGTAGGGTACTTGGGGTTCTCGATATCTCAGATCGCGTTTATATATATATATATATATATATCATGCATGTTCATTCCGTGATTCATATGTGAGGGCTACATGAAGGCACTTGTCGTCTATCACCATTGGAGGTAATATCGTTCCTATCCAGTTGACCTATATTGATCAATTATGTATGTATACAAACTTGTTAAATTTTGATATTCATGATTGATTGATTTGAACCAAGTATGATCCATGTCTATGCTTGAATTATGCTTAAACTTGATTAGGTATATTATTTATCATGCATTATGCGTTAAGAAAATTGGTTTGAACCTCATATCATCAAAATAGTAACATAGGTCCCAACAGGTCGACTGAATGAGTCGACTCATCAATATTTGCGTTTTCCTCGGGTCCGAACAGGTCGACCTGTGAGTTGACTCATCAATATATGTTTTCTCCTCGGGTCCCAACAGGTCGACCAATGTGTCGACTCATAAATCTCTGGGTCCCAACAGGTCGATCTATGCGTCGACTCAACGCTACCCAGATCTACTTTTTTGGGATTTCAAACGTCAATTGTTAACTCATCACACGTGTGAGTCGACTCTTCGTTGCCCAATACTGGGATTGCATTTATTTTGAGTCCCACTACATCAACCCATGAGTCGACTCTTCGCTGCTTGGGTCAGCGCATATACCCTTAAAATCTGGTTGACTCAGTTCTCAAGAAATCTTTTTTCCTGCATAATTAATTTTGGTAGTCACTCTATCTTCTTCTTCTCTCCACCACTCTCCTTCATACAAAAAAAAACCCTAAGAACCTCTCACCAACAACACTCAAATGACATCAAGAGCTTCCGGCAAGAGATCTACTAGAGGACCCTCTTGTCACACCGGGAATGCGCCATCTCGATCACAGGGTCCGGTAACCGCTTTATCCTTACTCTCTGATGATCTTGCTAAAATCTATGATAAGAAGTTCAAAAATAGAACTGTCATAAAGCAATAAGTTTACCCACCGTTAGTGGCTGGACGCATGCGCATTCCAGAAGTTGTTGAACGTATTAGTTTTCAAGGCATTGATTTATTCTTAAACTACATCACTAAGTACAATGAGGATTAAATTGTTCTATACCGGCGTGACTGAAAAATTCGAGGGCTTTAGGTTTTTCTGCAACATTGGTAATCATACTGTTGAAGTGAACGATGACGTGTGGAAATATCTCTTTGAGATCTCTCCACTCTCGTCTCCAACTGATCTCAAGATTACCGACAGTGTATCTGCACCCGACTATGATTTTAGGAATGCATTAAACAAAATGTTGAGGAAAACATTTTCTCTAGAAGTTGTTCAGAGCACTCCATTCCCTACTAATGTGACTACCGGGAAGTTGAAGCCTCTAGACAAAATTTTGCATTGGATTGTGACGCATATTCTGCGTCCTAAACAAGGCGGTTACTCCCGTGTCGACGAGGCCGAAGTACACCTGGTGTATGTACTGAAACACAAAATTAAAGTAAATTGGTTTTACTACATTGCAAGTAGGATCGTTGCACTTAAAGAGTCGGAAAGAGGAACTGCTCTCTATTATCCCGCATTCATTCAAAGCATACTTCATAGAGCAAATGTTTCAGTTCAAGGAATTCCTTACAAATCCATAACTGTACATCAAGAATTTTGTCAAAATACTTTGAGTTTAATGGGTTACACTTGGGGTCACTCTGCGCGAATATACAAAACCCGTCAACCAGTCCCAGGCACCAATGCTCGGCCTGTGGAAGATATTGAGGATGATGATGATGATGATGATGAAGATGAATAAGGTGAAGAAGAGGAAGAAAATAACTAAGTCCACTCTCAACCAATATAGCATGACCATCAAGTCACTGACCATGGTGATTGGCTTAGGCCTACTCCCGGACAACATTCGTCTAATACTCAAGGATGGGGTGAATGGTAACACACAGGATGGACCAACAATCGTTCATCCTATATGCCCACACCCTCTTCTCCATCCGAAAACTCTGAAGTCATGGAAATGTTAAGAACCATGCAAATCCAGCAACAAACCTCAATACAATTCAAGAGGAGAGGTTTGCAGCCTTGCAGGAACAAATTCAGAGTCAAGGTGACAATTTTGCATCCTTTGCTTCCATCCAAGAGGAACGGTATGCGAAACTAAGGATCCAAATCCAAACTCACAGTGACAATTTCAACTCATTTTCCTCTACCGTCCTACAAAGGATTGAAGGCTCAAATCGCGTTCTCGCAGGCTCCGTAAACACGCTGAACACGAACGTCATTGAATTAACCTGTCTCTATGAAGAAGAAAGACTTGCAAGTCCACCTTCCGGTTATAGAGGCATACATGAACTGTTTTGTGGACGACGACCTTAGATGACTGTTCAAACTCAACACATTTCAATTTTCCATATGTGTGCATGTTATTCAAGATACTTATTTGTGTTAATGTATTCATTGAACACCTATTGTAATGTTATATCTGTATTGGCTCTTTCACCATGTGTTAATTATGCATGTACTTCTTTCATTAACTACATGATTTGTGCATTATTGTTAATGACCATGTGTTACAAAGTCGTTGGCTAAGTGATTTTTGAATATTTTTTTACTTCATGTTGACCGTTTCCTTGCCTCTTTTTGATGTTGTCAAAGGGGGAGAAAGCAATGGAAACAAATATTGGAAGATGGATAATATAGCAGGAACAAACATTAGCAGATGGATAATATAGCAGGATGTTCAAAGGAGTGCATAAAATCAGGGGAAGGATATCCATCAAAGTACGTGTTTGTGCCACAGTTTTCCATCATCAAAAAAGGGGAGTATGTGAGGGCAAATATCCCTAGTCCTTATTTTAATGATGTCAAACCTCTCTAGTCACCCACATCGTGTCTTTGAATAATATCATCGTAACATAGAAAGCATTCATCCTTTAACATGTTCAAAATATAGGTTCCGTGTGTTCAAGCATATAGGAGCATATCTTATAAGTGAATCATGCACTTAATCATAGTAAACATCCTAGGTTCATAGGAGATCGGCTTAAATTGGTCATAATATGTTACAAAACTCATTTTTGGAAGTTTAACCTCTACGAGTCGACTCATGACTCGAAGCAAAACCTTCGGGTCCGAATAGGTCGAATCACAGGTCAAATCATTCATGGAAAACATGAATGAGTCGACTCATCCACTCTTTAGGTCGACTCATTTCCCAATCATATTGCCACGGGTCCAAACAGGTCGACTCATAGGTCGACTCAACCCTATAATAAACTCTGTTTGAGTCAACTTATCCCCTGTTTAAGTCGACTCGTCGCATGTTTTACTTAATTTTCTTCTGTGTAACCTTGTGAAATTTTTCTATTATGTTAGTTATTTGTCCATATACCATATAAATATTCAAATTTCTCTTCTTCAACATACCAACAAGAAAAGTGAAAGATATACACCAAAGTGCTCATCATCTTCATTCTTCATTGCATTTCTCAATAATCACACATAATAATCTTTGTTAAGCATTATGCATTGCAGCTGTAATAACGTCCAAATAAGATTGGATTATCTTAGTTTGGGATGAGACTTTGTGTTGGTTTTTCTTGAATAAAACACTTGAGGTTTTGTCCTCCATGAATTGGGGGGTTTTTGTACTAACCTTTACTTCGCAGATTCAGCCGAGTGAAAAGTTTAAAGAACGGAAGGTTCGGTCAAACAAGTAGCGGTAAATGGAGGATTATGAAGAAATATTAGGGTTCAAGCAACTTGCGTTCAAAATCAGCCGAGCTGAAGTTTTGGAGAACGAGGAGTTTTCTAATAAGGTAGCGGTAAACTGAGGTTTGTTCGAAGTGCTGGAAGAACTTGGTTCAACTCGAATCAAGGGCAGACCCGCGTATTAGTTTTGTTGCACTAATTGCAACAAAGACGGTTTTAGTTTGAAATTGTTAGCAGGTATAAGGGGGTTTACTATACTCGAACTAGGTTCCTCATCAGAGGGTTGGGCAAATTCCTTAAGAGGTTGCCTATCACGATTCTCGGCCATAGCTTTCTTAATTCGGATGAGTAAGAGGCGTGTACGAGTATAACGTTCAGATTCCGCTAAAGGATATACTAAATTTCCGGTACTACGGGTTCTTCGCATTTACCGGTTAATAATGCCTTAGTCTATACGATGTAACAACAGGGTACGAAATTTGACGAAGTTGATCCCTGGCAACGACGCCAAAAACTTGATCGCTGTGATTCGCAAGTGCACGAATAACGTCAAAGTAATATAAAAGAATATCGATCCCACAGAGACCAATCGTCAATCTATTGGTTACTATCGTTACGGTGTTTATATAAGGCTGTATAAAAGAGATATTGGGTTTGCAAAATAACGGTAAATAATAAATGCAGGTAAAGACCGGTTGAATGTAATTCACGTCAGTTAAGTGATGTTTCGATTGTCTAAATAGAACTACTTATAAGGCAATATTTTCTACTCTTGAAAAGAATCCATTTAACAGGAACTGTCGCTTTTGCTTATTCAGAACCAAGTTTACCCTTAAATTAAGGCCTTTTATTGTCACTTATAAAAGGTGCGCAGAATGCTAAAGTAGTAAACCTATTTTTAAGAAATGAGACTCGTAAACTTAGTTGAAAAGTGATTTTGATTTGGAAAGTTTACCCAAGGAGTTTACTGATTTTAAACCTATCAACGCGTCCGAAAACAGTTTCAAAAATAGTTTTTCCTTAAAGTGATAAAGATTCCTAGTTACTAAGCCAGAGTGCTTTCACACTCCTCGAATAGTTAAAACTAACCAAGTTTGTTTTAGAAAACTCAAGTTAAAAATTAAAACAACCTTTAAAGTATTTCTACAGATTTCAATATGTGAAACATTACTTTAACCATGATCCTTACAATCTAACCTTTAAAAGATTTAGCCATACATAGTAACACAAACGGACACAACGGTGTTAATCATGATGAAAAGTTTGTTTTAGAATGTGAGGCGTAAAGAGTGAGTAAAGTGCATAAAATAAATAAAATAAAGAGAGTGCGAAAAATAAATAAAGTAAAAGCGAGTGCAGAAAATAAATAAAGGAAAAGCGATGCGGAAAATAAATAAATAAAGCGATGCAGGAAATAAATAAATAAAGCGATAAATAAGAACCTGCTCCAAACGGAGGCTTCGATTCTGGTACAAAAATAAACCTCCGACTCCTGAAGCTAAAGACGACAGCAACTCGAAGTGACCCAACTCAATCTCACAAAGGTGCGATAACCCCCTGATGTGACGGATTATCGCTATTACAAATGATAAATATATGCTTAGTGTTGTAAAACTAAGTTGGATGATAGAAAACAAAATGAAATGAGCTATTTATAGGGATTCTCAGCAGTTTGTAAAGACCATGGTGCCCTCCAACTTCTCCTTAGTGGGACTTAGTGGGAACGTGATTAACAAAGGTGGCGCCCGCCATCCCTTCATGGCGCCCGCCATGTGTGTAAATGGGGTGGATCATGGGAACATGGCGGTTACCTCCTAGTTGAGGGTTGATGACTCATGGCTTCCCCTATAGCGGCTGCCATGTGCAACGCCATGTGTGTAATTTCGCCGAAAAACCCTAATTTTAGGTCTTTTTGCTTCGTTTCTCCAAAAGAGTCCGAAAGTGCTAAATATCTGAAAACAAGAGAAAAGAGAGAATAATACAAATAAAATGATAATAAAGTCCTAATAAACATGTGAAATCCGAGTCAAAAACACGGTGTAATTCGGTGTGATCAATCACCATGAATCTTTCTCTTCTTCTCCAGAACAACCTCTTGAGTGTAATCAAAGTTAGACTCACTTCTTTTGTTGCATCTTGTTCTTGTGCAATTTGTTTTTGTTGTTTGTTAATTAGAGAGAGTGAGTTGATTAATCTTATGTGTTCATTATTATTAATCAAGTTCATGATAAAAATTGAAAACCAAGACCCATTTTCCTATAAATTTGAGAGAACCTTGTGTAAGTGTTCTTCATTCATATTCATCTAATCCATTAACTAACACCTTATGCTTTTAGATTGGTTTGTAAGATATTATGGAATTTTTTATCATCTTTATACTTAGTGTATTCCATTGTTGGGACCTTCATCTCTAATGATCGAGTGATTGAAGGAGACTAGTGGTACATTAGGGTATCTAATGTTTTTCTGCGATGTTTATTGTTTGTAACAAGTACATGTATCATTTCTTGAATGCAGTTAGGATTTCTTTGTTATTTGATCAAGAAGGGAGTTTCTCAATATACTCCAGGGAAGGCTTTGGCGAGATCAAGTATCAAAGGTCCGTCAGGTGGAGTTGGAAGTTGTCCTTCTTTGGTGGCGTTGGAGAAGGATTACTTGCAAAAAAAGTTGGGCGTTTTGTCTAATATACACTTAGTTAATGGAAATCGCTTAGACAAGAAATCAATGGGAACATGGGGATTGCCACACGTGGATACTTGGAGTAGGTTATTATGGATAGTGAGGTTATTGGATCAAGATCTTGAGGGATCTTGTTTTTATTAGAAGTTTGAGTGTCATCGTCAATAGAAGGAATTATCATGTATTAGTTCAGTGTAACCAAAATGCCTACATCTAACTTATCAAAATAGTGGAAGATCGTGATTATTTTACAATGGTTAATTAACATCATGAAGAGTGGAGTAGGAAAAGTGAGGATGAACTCCAAACCATTTTATATATTTGTGTATCTTTTCTCCTTCCCTTAACTCCTTTATTTTACTAGCATTCGTAAATATAGTTATTGCATAAATTTATTAATTGCATTGAATTTATTCCATACAAGATAGACTTTTCTTATAGTTATTTTATGTATAAGCTTAGGCCTATGATGTATCAATATTATAGAATAATCATGAATCTAATAATGGCTTGATAGAACATCTATGAGAAGTTTTTCGCGCTTCTTAAAATCTCTGATTTCGTTTATAGGACCTAAAATGTTTTTGAAATTATCTTAAGGGAAATGGGTCTATTCAACCCCCTTCCCCACTTATAGACCTATTTATATCCATATTCTCACCCAATAATTGGTATTAAAGTCGGTATTTTGATCAAAGTCTTGCGACTCCAAAAGATGAGGATATGATTCCTTCTATCGTAGACGAGTTTTTCAAAATCGTTTGGACACTTATGCAATTCCATGAATTCCAATTAATATACAATGATTTACTAATGTATTATTGTTCACGTCATACATTACATATATTAACTTAAAGTAAAACTATACTAGAATATTCATCAAACATTAATTATGTTTAAGATATTCTCTGAGTTTTGATTCATCCATGATATAATTGACAATATTTTGAGGTATGTGCAGTGTAAACGGAAACGTGACACTATGTCTTGAGGATTGCTTTTGATTGATCCTAATCAAACATGAACATGCATTCACACTACAATATGTAGGAAGTTTTATGAGTTATGAAGAAAGAAAGAAAAATCATCTTCTAAGTGACCTATTCTTTCAAGGCTGTCGTGAAAATAAGATGAAGGAAGTTTTATGACTATTGGCGATGATTCTCTGAAGCTTCAACAACTACAAAATATTCAAGGATAAATTATGCACCTTGAAGTGATATTCGATCATCAAAGAGTTACATAAGTTATTCAGGATTTACACGTCATATCAATAAGTGACAATCACTTCATTGTCGTTCAATGTTTATTTGAAGCCTTATGAAAGAGAGACTAATAGTATTCTTCAGATGTACAAAAGGAGACTGTATTTGATTAGTATATGACTGTTTGATTTTCAAGCTTAAGATATTCTTGTTGTTGATTACTTATGATTCTCGTTTGTAATAAGTTAAGCCTAGATCATCAAATTGGTATGATCGTTCCAACCCTCATTTATTTCTTTTTTAGTATACATGATTGTATTTATTCAATTGGCTAAATGTGTTGTATGTTTGAAACATGTTTGTGTATGTGATATGCTTGTTCATTTCATGCCTTAATCATTCAACCCGTCGGTTCCATTTTTATTTTGTTCGTTCATTGCATTCATATGCATTACACATAGATTTATGCATCGTCATTTAATCTCTTGCATCAAAGTTATTTTAAGCATTCACATCAAATGCATTTTGCATTAAAAATTATTTTTTACATTTGCATTAAAATATCTCAAATTCTTTGCATCCATTCATAACATTAATGTAAGACCCTAATTTTGACCCTAAGATCCCTCATGGCATCATGTTATTGCACAAGTGCATTGCCTCAAGGATCATAGCATGTTTGGCTCCTTAACCCTAGGGCGGGGACTTGTTTGAGTGATTTGAGATCACCAAGCATGCTTGTATTGTATGTTATTGATTTTCTTATTTGATTACTAACCAAAAGCATAAAAATATGTCACTAACTCTTTTTGTTTTGAAGCTCAAGTGATCATGTGCTCCACAATGCTCCTAGGAGGCTCATAAGCCCAATGCAATGGCTAGATGAAGATGAGAAAAAGCATGAAAATGGTCCACAAAGTTAATAATCATCATATATGTATCCCAATTATATCAATTTTCCAATTTGATCAAGATAACCCAAAGGGCTTGAAGATTGTTTCCCAAGGAAACCCTAATTTCACTGTGCTTTGACTGTGCCTTGCCCATGAAGCAATCTCAACCCCTGATCAAATTTAATCAAGGTAAGTTATTTCATTTATCATTTTATGCATATATGAGCCTATTTGAGGCCCCTCAATCATTTGTTCATCAAGATTGGAAGTTTGACCTTGAAAAGTTGACCAGTCTAGTCATCTAAGCTGAGGTTCAATGAGATATAACTTTTGATGTATTTGTTAAATGATGATGACCCCAAAAGAAAAACTGTTCCTAAGAACCATATTAACAACTTTCATGTTCATAAAAATTCCATTTGAAGCATGGAAGGTCATCAGTCATTTCAAACCATTATAGGTCATTTTGACTGAAACCCTAATTTTGTGTCAACTTGCCAAGGGCATAACTTTCTCAATTTTTATGATTTTGAGGTGGGACCAAAGGCATTTGAAATATTGAGATGTCTAATTCAAATGTTATTTTGGACAAAGTTTCATAATCCTAAAGGAAATACATGTTCCGTTGCAAAACATTATAGGTCATCCTTGACCTAATTCATTGAATTTGAAAAAGTACCCAACTTCAAATGCCCATAACTTTGTCATAGAAAATCCAAAAGATGCAAAATTTGAGTTTAAATTGTCTGTCTTGAAAAGATCTACAACTTTGGTGTTGGATATTGTTTCATTTGAAGCTTGTATCATGAGGAAAGAGGGGTTTGATCAGGCATACTTTTGGTTAACTTTTTCAAAGTGATTTGAACATGTTTTACACTTGAACTTTCCAAGCCAGTTTTGATCAATTTGAACATGTCAATTGGTTTTTTTCACAACATGAATTTTGTTCCTTATTTCAAAAGCTTTCCAACCATTACTCACAATGGTCGTTTGGATCTACCATTTGGGAGATTCGAATTTCTTTTCATTTATGTGCATTTTTGATATTTTATGTTATAGCTTGAAATGCAAGCATTCTTCATTCCATGTGCACGGCCACATGCCTTCCATATGATCTTAGAAAGCTCCTTCAGCCATTCATGGGCCTCTCGCACGTCCACAAAGGCCCATGCATTCAAAAGTGAAATTTCCATGCACATGAGTAAAGTGTGAATTCAGATGCATTCACCTATAAATAAAGGCCTCCTCTCCCTCATTTCATAACCTTTTGGAGATCCCATATGCTGCTAAACTGAAACCATAACCCTCATCAAAGGAATCACTCACCATTTTTTCATATTTTTTGAGCTTGAAATTCAGCAACATTAGTTGAGTTTCAAAGCTAGATTTCTTAGCCAATCATATTCCTTACATTCAGAGATCAAAGAGGAGCAAAAAGCTTGAATAATTTGTGGCCAGAAACTCACTATTTTGAAGGTATAAGCTCAAACTGTTTGGATCTGAAACTCATAATTCAATGTATTATTCTTGTGTTTTTGTGGCTCTCTGAAGTCCTCATACTTGAGGCAAGCTTTTAGTGCATTCAATTTGCCATTTCATGAACAATCCATGTGGACACCATGATTTTCTCTTTCATCTTTCTCTCAATATAGGAAGAATGAGAGGAATCTAATGGTACAGTGATGATCTACATCACATGAGCTTCATTTCCATGCCTTTGTTTTTCATTTTCGATGAGATCCATTTTCCTGCAAATCTGGCCGGATTCTGTTGGTTGATCGGAGAAGACGGTGGTTTCCACCGCCACCACCACGTGTGCTGCTCATGGCCATTGGATCTCTCTCTCACAATCTAATCTTGTGCGTTCATTTCAATTACTTCTTTTAATGCATTTTGTTGCGTTGTTGACTTGAGTCCGCCGTGCATCATCAGATCCAAGCCATGCAGCATGCACGTCAATTAATGAATTGGATCCGGTGGCTCAACATTTTTCGTTTTATTTCATTTTCTTTTTATTTTCTTTTAATTCATTTCATTTTCAATAATTCATAAAAAATTCATATGAGGTTAGAAAAATATGAGACCAACTCTAAAAATTTTCTTGAGAAATCTAGTTTCATATTATGATTTTTAATTATTTTTGTAACTTCATTTGGTATTTTTCATGAATTATTTAGTTTTTAATGATTTTAATTCATTTTAAAATGCTTTCTGACTTTTAAAAAATACAAAAATATTTCCATAGCATCTATGGATCATGATAAGTCAATGAAAAATAGTTTCAACAATTTCTTGTTTATTTTGAGATTATTTGAGATTTTAATTCATATTATGCTATTTTTGGTTGTTTTTTAATTGATTTTAATTACTTTCTGACTTTAAAAATTTGTGAGAAAATTAGTCAAAGTTTGTTTGACTATGTTGAACCTATGAAAATTTAATTGGACTTATTGAAGTTGCTCTGAATTGAATTTGAGGTTCAACTTTGTTTGTTTTTTTTATTTGTATTTTGTTTTAATTCAAAAAATACAAAAAAAATATCATTGACTTCTTGACTTGTTATCTTCATTCCTCTTCTGTTTGGTGTTGATCAAGGTTGAATTGATTTAACTTTGATCAAATTCATTGGATCTTGTGGTTTGAGAATCCTTAAGGATCATCACCTAGAGAGATGAATGAATTTGATCAAGGATGAGTTATCCCTTGATCAATTGGGATTGGTTGTTGTCTTCTTACCCCCTCCCTTTAATCTTCATCCCTTTCTTTCCCTTAATGGCCAATAAGTTAAAGTCTTGAGGTTGGTCTTGACAAATAGGAGTTTAATCTTCTTTGATCCAAACCAAACTCAACTTGATCCATTATTAAGTGAGTTATTTTGTGTCAAAGATAGGTTACTTCTTGGTCAAGCAAATAACCAAAAGTCAATACAAGGCCCTTCCCCTTTTGTTTGGCATGGCAAGTTTATGGAGCTTGGCTTACTAGTCATGACCTCTAACTTGTGTTCTTTGCCTATATTCTTATTGACCGACCTCAGATAGGTGTGGCTACTATATTAGTCCACTTACGATTGCTTAACATAGCGCTACATTATCTTATAACAAGCTAATATAACTCTACTAACTATTAAGTTTAATTTGAGCTTTTAAATTCTTGTCATTTACTTTTAATATCATTTATTTCTTGCTCATTATTCATCTTGATTTTCATTTTGCTCACTTGAGCACATATTTTATGTT
Source organism: Lathyrus oleraceus (assembly GCF_024323335.1). Taxonomy (NCBI): domain Eukaryota; kingdom Viridiplantae; phylum Streptophyta; class Magnoliopsida; order Fabales; family Fabaceae; genus Lathyrus; species Lathyrus oleraceus. The sequence continues at coordinate 190,052,003 of NC_066580.1, read as the reverse complement.
TATGTCATTTTTCTTTTGCTCATTTGAGCCCATTATTGTATATAAATATATTACTATTTTATGTTGTTTTTGTGTTTGTTTTTATGTGAACAAAAATATAAAAGGAGAAAGGACTTAGAATTAGGATTCACCCATGCTTAAAGGAGTTCAAGAGCAACTAGGCCTCATGCCTTTAGAATGCAAAATATGTTGAAGAACAACTAGGCTTCATGCCTTTAGAATGCTAAAATTCAAAGTTGACCTCAAAGGACTTCTCCTTAAACTCATTCTTTGTCCATTCCCTTTATTATGTTTTGAGCTCTTTGATGTGTGTTTTTGTGTGATAGGAACCTCATCTTAAGATTGAGAAAAGAGGACCATTGTCATGAGTAGCCAAGTTAAGAGCCAAGCCAAATGGAGATCCTAGGAGCTTGAATTCAAATTATTGAGTGCTTGTTTTGTGTGCTAAATCCAAAGGAAAGGAGCATCTTGAGTCATCTCTATGACTCCAAGAAAAGGAACTCCAAGGGTTATCTCTCCCTTCTTATCTTTGTATGCTTTAGGAATAACCCTTCTATCTTCTCCCCACTCTAACCAAGCCAAAAATCATTTTCAAAACTTTGACTTTATTTCAAATTAGAAACCTAGGCCTTAGGCCTTTGACTTTTCACAACCATTTTCATAAATACTCATTGTAAATAAACTTTAATCCAACTTTGACCTTATTTTGTAAATTAATTTAACTTGTAAATATAACCCATTTCAAGTTGTTTTTGTGGTTCCAATGGCCACTTGTTAAACTCTTTTCAAAAACATTAGTCATAGGTTTGAGTTATCATAGTGGTTGATGTAAATCTCACCTCGTCCTTAGTGTTAGATTATAAGCCTTCCATGCTTATTATAGGGCTAACCCCTCACTAGCATGTTGAAGCCTTCCTCACATGGTGGATTGTTGGTTTAGGTTGAGTTTTCTCCCTTTGATAACAAAAGACCTTAAGGCTTTTGATTAAAATCAATTCACCAATCTTTGAATTTTTTTAGCACGAACTACGATGTTTTGATCCTCCTTTGTGATGGTACGTAGGCAATGGGTTCATCCATTCAAACAACAAAATTTGTAAATATAATCTATTCTCTTCTCATCCCTCCAATCTTTTGCATAAATCTTTTCACAAATACCAACCTATAACACATATTTGCAAAAAACATTCCCTTAGAGTACTAAGGATGTTTTGGGTGCGTAAAACCTTCCCATTTCATAACCAACCCTGTTACCTAGATCTCTGACATTTTTATTAGTTTTTTATTTGAAAAACTTCTTACTTGGCTTTTGTTCGCTTTTTAGCCTTTCGTTTGGATAAATAAAAGTGCGGTGGCGACTCGAATTGTATGTTAACTTTTAATTTAGTCAATAAACCTAAAGGTAACGAAAACCCCGCTACAGAAAAGTGGCGACTTTGCTGGGGATCCAAGCCCCGTGGGTTTAGCCTAACTTTTTGCTTGCATGTGTTGTATGTTTATATTTACTTGTGGCATATTTTTGTGCAAATTTGGGATGAATGTATTGTTTGTAATGTATGAATTTCTTGATATATTAGTTGCTTGTATGCTTGGTGGTTTCTTGTGAGATGAGTTCTATACCCGAACTCGAGTGCACTTATGATAAGAGAATGGCATAGTCTTGTTGACTTGTATGGAGTTAGTCCTTAACAAGTTAACTTGCAAGTCCATTCACTTGGTGGAGGTCTTATTGGGATCACTAATGTCACACGAGTAGTCGTGGTTAGGCATTACTCTTTCCAATACGAACCCTAGAAACCAAGGACCTTAGATAGCTAGCCCATCTTGGCCTATTTTAGGACGTAATGCGAAGGTCGTTCAAGTGTAAGACTTGATGCGATTGTTACATGATACTACACTCATAAGAGTCCCTCTTGAGAATATTTTTGGAGGACGAGTAGTCGTTTTATCCGATAATATCTGAAAGATGGGATGATGACTATGGGAACCTGTTAGAACATGATTGTCAGGTTTAAACCGTAGTACACTTCCGTTGGGTGGTTCTTAACCGAGACTCCATGCTCGTGACTCACAATAAACCCGTGATTCGCGGTCGATCTGTTCTCGTATATCCTCAAAATCAATGGAACTTGGGTGTTGATAAGGTGTAAACCATAATCCACCAAAATGGATGATTGATATTGACGATGACTTGAGCCATCCCGTGACCTTTGTGTGGTGTGACTTGCTTGATCCTTGAGTGTGTTTGTTGCATCCATGCATTCATCCGCATTCATGTCATCGACAATAAGATTTTTGCAAGGAACTTAAAAGGTCTATTTGCAAATTTTCAGACATGAATAAGCAAAGAAGGAATACGAAGAAGTACAGTTTCAGACAACCCGTCTTGAGAGAGTTAAGGCGTCTGACATCTTATGTATTAGAGCCCTTGGAGTTCAAATCTCGCCATGGGAAGCTTCTAGCTATTCTTTCTACCAAGGTGGATGAGGGTCTGATGAGTGTGTTGGTGCAGTTTTATGATCCTCTGTATCGGTGTTTCACTTTTCCAGATTTCCAGCTTTTGCCTACATTGGAGGAGTATGCTTATCATGTGAGTATACCTATTCTTGACCGATTGCTATTCAGTGGTTTGGAGAAGATTCCGTTTTCTCAAGAGATTGCTGATATGCTTCACGTGGAGGTATCTGACATTGTTGCCAATATGACTACCAAGGGTGGAATTCGAGGTCTCCCGTCTGATTTTATGATTGCCAAAGCTACCTTGTTTGGGAAAGCCATGAGTAAGGAAGCTTTTGAAGCCATATTCGTACTCCTCATTTATGGGCTAGTGTTATTTCCCAACATCGACAACTTCGTGGATGTGAACGCTATTAGGATTTTCTCTTCTCTTAATCCCGTTCCAACTCTGTTGAGTGACACTTATTTCTCTTTGCATATGAGGAATGAAAAGGGTGGTGGTTCCATTGTATGTTGTCTGCCTCTGTTGTACAAGTGGTTTATTTTGCACTTGCCTCAGACGCTTGCCTTCAAGGAGAACAAGGGATGTCTACGGTGGTCCACGAGACTTTTGTCTCTTACTAATGATGATATCTCTTGGTATAATCGTGTTTATGATGGCATTAAGATTATTGATTCTTGTGGTGAGTTCTCCAATGTACCTCTTCTTGGTACATGTGGTGGAATTAACTACAACCCTGCTTTGGCTCGCCGTCATCTTGGGTTCCCCTTAAAGGATAAACCTAACAACATTCCGTTGGAAGGCTTATTCTTTCAAGAGGGTAAAGATCCCCAAAACCTGAAGGATAGGATGGTTTGCGCCTGGCGCAAGGTTTATAGGAAAGGGGGGAATGAGCTTGGTCCGAAGAATTGTGTTGCTTTGGAGCCTTACACCTCTTGGGTAAGGAAGAGAGCCCTCGAGTACCGCATGTCGTATGAGTATCCGAGACCTACCCCTATGGTTGTGGTTGGGCCTTCAATCCTCCATAATCAAGGAGTAGAGGAGTTGAGAGAGGAAGACTGTTCGCATTCTTGGGTTCGTAAGCGTGAGGAGCTTCTTCATCAACTCAAGGATAAGGATGCAATGATCGAGTTTCTAGAGCATCAGGTTATTGATGAGCCCGATGATGGGGTTACTTCTCTCCTGCCTCACTCGTCTAGGTTTTGGAAGAAGAGATACGATCAGCTTGCCAAGGAGAAGGCCGACATGGAAGCAGCTTTTGAGAGAGAGGTGAAGAAGCTTCGTGCGACGTATTTCCCGATCTCGAAGGCTTTAGAAGACTATTTCTAGGGCTCCATAGGATGTTTTTCTCCTTTTCTCTTATATTGTATTTGATTACCAAGACTGCTTTGGTGTAAAAGGTTTCAAAATATTATGTTGCTATGAGTATTCCACATATGTTTCAAAAAGTTCAATATTTTCAAAACATTTGCAAATAGATCTTTATAAAGTTCCTCCGATAAAAAAACAAAAGCATATGCACGAGCATTGCATGCATCATATGCATAAGCAGGTTTTGGTTCCGAGCTCTTGATATAGTGGTCTAACTCTTTGCTCTTCATTTATTTTGAAGACAAGCTGACGCATCCGTACCGCACTCACACAAACGTCAAAGCAATGGCCGAACAACTAGAGAACAAGAACAAAGAGCTCAAAGAAGAAGTCAGCCGGCTATCTGCTCTAGTGGAGTCTCTGCTCCAAGCTCAGAAGCAAGTTGTAAATGTGCAAGCGTTTGCGTCCAATCAAGCGCCTGAGATAGCTCCTACCTCTATACCAGCCCCCGTTATGGGATCAGCCAATGTCATGCCTTCTGGTTACCCTTGGGGGATGCCCCATAATTTCATGCCTGAAGGACATCATCCGCAAGTGCAAGTTCAGCCGACATCTAGCCCGGTCCCTGTGGTGCCACCCCCGGTGGTTAATTCTATTCCTACTCCAGCTCCCATTCCTCAAGTCCGTGTTGACGAGACTATCTACCATTCCGAGGCCTTTGAGAACCCGGATGTGTATGACAAGTTAGACGAGATGAGAGACCAGTTCTCTGACTTGAGGAAGGAAATGAAGACCCTTCGAGGGAAATACTTGTTTGGGAAGAGCGCCTTTGAGCTCTGTTTGGTCCCAAATGTAAAGATTCCGATGAAGTTCAAGGTCTCAGACTTTGAAAATTACAAGGGGAATAGCTATCCGCTCAGCCATTTGGTCATGTATGCTAGAAAAATGTCTACACAGACCGACAATGACCAACTGCTCATCCATTATTTTCAAGACAGCCTATCTGGCGCTTCCTTGAAATGGTATATGGGTCTTGACTGTGGCTCTGTGCGCACTTTTAATGACCTCGGTGAGGCTTTCGTAAGGCAGTACAAGTACAACGTGGATATGGCTCCGGACAGAGATCAACTGAGGGCGATGTCCCAAAAAGATAAAGAAACCTTCAAGGAGTATGCCCAGAGGTGGAGAGATTGGCAACTCAGATAGTGCCACCATTGGAGGAGAAGGAGATGACAAAGATCTTTTGAAGACTTTGAGCTCTTTCTATTATGAGCGTATGATTGCTAGTGCTCCCTCGGACTTTACCGAAATGGTAAATATGGGGATGAGGCTAGAAGAGGGAGTCCGTGAAGGACGTCTGTCCCGTCATGATAATTCTTTGGAAAAGAAATATGGAGGATTTTCCAGAAAGAAGGAAGGGGAGACTCATGTTGTTTCTTCCCATAGTAAAAGAAGGCCCTCTGTGAGGAGGAAGGAAGTTCGACCGGTCATCAACTAACACCAGGTGGCTCATATAGCACCTGCTTTCAGAGAAGCTCAACAACCACAACAACAATCTCGTCAACCACAACAGGCTTGCCAGCCTCGTAGCAACAATAACAATAACATCACAATCAATTATGAGAGGAAGAGGGTGACTTTTGACCCGATTCCTATGACCTACGCTGAGCTGTACCCTTCCTTGATTGATAGGAAGTTGGTAACTCCACGTGATCCTCCTGTTGTGCCTGCCAATCCTCAATAGTGGTACAAGCCTGAACTTCATTGTGTGTATCATTCCGGCGCGCCCGGACATGATGTGGAGAACTGCTTTCCGTTGAAGACCAATGTGCACGACCTTGTGAGGAGTGGGATACTATTCTTTGAGGATGTAGGCCCAGATGTTAAGAAGAACCCATTGCCCGAGCATGGGAAGGCGGCTGTCAACATGGTCCAGGGTTGCCCTGGCAAGTATAAGGTCCTATATGTGAATGTTATAAGGCAGTCCCTGGTGGAAATGCATAGGCTATTGTGTGAGCACTGTCACTATGAACACGATCACGATGGGTGCCATGTGTGCACTGTCAATGATAGAGGATTCCGCAAGATAAGAAGGGACATCCAAGAGATGCTAGACCAAGGGATGATCGAGACACTTCAAAATCGTGATGAGGATGAAGTGGATGTTATTACCCCTGTGTTCAATGTTCCTGATCCTGTTGTCATCAAGTATGATGGCAGCAAAAGGAAGGTGGTGCCAACTCTTGTGATAAAGCCAGCGGGCCCTGTCCCGTATGTGTCAGATAAAGCGGTCCCGTACCGATACAATGTTGTTATGCTTGAAGATGAGAAGGAGGTGCCGTTGCCCTCAACCTCTATGGTAAGCATATCCGATGTTAGTGGAGTGACCCGTAGTGGTCGTGTTTTCTCGGCTCAACCGAAATCCCACGAAAACATCATGAAGAGGGATGTTGTTAGTTCTGTCGGTCCCGTGGGGACCTCTTCTTCAAATCATTCTATTCCTGCTGTGAAGGGTGTTGATTGTGTTGTTGTCAAATCCGATAAAGCTCCCATCCTAGTTGGCCAGTCTGGCATATTGAGAGAGGATGGTGATGAGATGCTGAGGCTCATCAAGAGGAGCGAGTACAACGTTGCGGAGCAGTTGCTTCAAACTCCATCAAAGATATATGTCCTATCTTTGTTGATGAATTCAGAGCCACACCGCGAAGCATTGCAAAGGGTGTTGGACGTGGCATATGTGGATCACGATATCACGATTGAACAGTTTGATAGCATTGTTGCAAATATAACTGCCTGCAACAATTTGAGCTTCTGCGATGATGATCTTCCCGAGGAGGGAAAAGACCACAATTTGGCCTTACATATCTCTATGAACTGCAAAGACGATGCCCTGTCCAATGTGTTGGTGGACACAGGGTCATCACTTAATGTATTTCCAAAGTCCACTCTCGCCAAACTTTCATATCAAGGGCCTCCCATGAGGCAGAGTGGAGTGGTAGTAAAAGCTTTTGATGGATCGCGCAAGACCGTGATCGGTGAATTAGACCTCCCGATCAAAATTGGACCTAGTGATTTCCAGATCACTTTCCAAGTTATGGACATACATCCGTCGTACAACTGTTTACTTGGTAGACCATGGATTCACGAAGCAGGCAGTGTGACATCCACCCTGCACCAAAATTTGAAGTTCGTCAAGAACAAGAAGTTGGTGGTGATAGGGGGAGAGAAGGCTCTCTTGGTAAGCCATTTATCTTCCTTTTCCTATATCGACGCTGAGGATGAGGTTGGAACTCCATTCCAAGCCTTATCTATTATTGAGCCTTCTAGGAAAGGACTTTCTTCATTTGTCTCCTACAATGATGCAAAGTTGGCCATCGAGCGTGGCGCAACTAATGGTTTGGGGAAATGATAAAGATGGAAGATAATAAATCCTGGGCTGGTATAAGGTATTCTTCCGGTGTTTCTACTAATCTTGGGCTGTTTCAGAGTGGAGGTTTCATCCATACCGACGGAGATCAAGAAGCTGCTGCCATCATTGAAGAAGATGAAGGGGAAGACCTCGACAACTTTGTCATACCTGGCGGGATCTGTAATAATTGGGTCGCTGTTGATGTTCCAACAGTTATCCATAAGTCAACATAATATGTTCATTCCTGTTTAAAAACCCTTCTCCCATGCCAAAAGGAGAAGTGAAGACATTGTTGGCATAATTTGTTAATACAATGATATTCATTCAATAATCGCATGTTAAATGTTTGTTTTCTCAAATTATTTTTCATTTTTTGCTTTTCGCATGAAATTGGTGATCACCATAAAACCCTAAAAAAGAGAATAAAATCAATTTTTTCTCAGCTGCATAATGATTTGCCTTGGTTGAATTCTGAAATTTCTTTTATACTCAAAAACATTATGCAGGTTGATCAAACCCATTGAATATAATGATCCAACACCATCTCCCGACTTTGAGTTCTCTGTATTTGAGGCAGAAGAAGATGATGTTGAAGAGATTCCTATGAGATTACCCATCTGCTTGAGTACGAGGAGAAGATCATTCAGCCACATCTTGAGAATCTGGAAATAATCAATTTGGGGTCTGAAGACTGCATTCATGAAGTGAAGATTGGGGCACTCCTTGAAGAGTCTGTTAAGAGGGGGTTGATTGAGTTGCTACGAGAATATGTCAACGTCTTTGCCTGGTCGTATGAAGACATGCCTGGTCTAGATACTGATATCGTGCAACATTTCTTGCCATTGAAGCCTGAATGTGTGCCTGTGAAGCAAAAGCTCAAAAGAACTCATCCTGATATGGCAGTGAAGATTAAAGAAGAAGTTCAGAAGAAAATTGATGCGGGGTTTCTGGTGACTTCTACATATCCTTAATGGGTGGCCAATATTATGCCTGTACCTAAAAAAGATGGAAAAGTCCGAATGTGCGTGGATTACCGTGACTTGAATAAAGCTAGCCCAAAAGATGATTTTCCTCTACCACACATTGATATGTTGGTAGACAATACGACTAAATTCAAAGTCTTTTCATTTATGGAAGTATTTTACAGTTATAATCAGATTAAAATGGCACCCAAGGATATGGAGAAGACAAAATTCATCACACCTTGGGGAACATTCTGTTATCGAGTGATGCCCTTCGGTTTGAAGAACGCCGGAGCCACGTATCAACGTGCTATGACTACCTTGTTTCATGACATGATGCACAAGGAGATCGAGGTGTATGTCGACGACATGATTGCAAAGTCGAAAACGGAAGTTGGACATGTAGAACACTTGTTGAAGCTTTTCCAGCATTTGAGGAAGTACAAACTCCGCTTGAATCCGAACAAGTGTACATTTGGAGCTTGTTCCGGCAAGTTATTGGGCTTTATTGTAAGCGAGAGAGGTATTGAAGTTGATCCTGCCAAGGTCAAAGCGATACAAGAAATGCCTGCGCCCAAAACTAAGAAGCAAGTCCGAGGTTTTCTTGGCCGCTTGAATTACATTTCAAGATTTATATCCCATATGCCTGCACATGTGCGCATATATTCAAGCTCCTCCAGAAAGATCAGCGTCATGATTGGACCGAGGATTGCCAAAAGGCCTTTGACAATATCAAAGAGTATCTGTCCGAGCCTCTGATTCTGTCTTCACCTATTGAAGGGAGACCGTTGATTATGTACTTGATTGTGCTTGATGATTCCATGGGTTGTGTCCTTGGTCAGCAAGATGAATCAGGAAAGAAAGAATATGAAATATACTACTTGAGTAAGAAGTTCACCGATTGTGAGTCTCGGTACTCAATGCTTGAGAAGACATGTTGTGCTTTGGCTTGGGCTGCTAAGCGTTTACGCCAGTATATGTTGAATCATACAACTTGGTTGATATCCAAAATGGATCCGATCAAGTATATCTTTGAGAAGCCTACTTTAACTGGGAGAATTTCCCGTTGGCATATGCTGTTATCTGAGTATGATATTGAGTATCGAGCTCAAAAAGCTATTAAAGGTAGTATCTTGGCTGACCGTCTGGCACATCAACTAATTGAAGATTATCAGTCTGTGCAATACGACTTCCCTGATGAGGAGATTCTATATTTGAAAATGAAAGATCATGATGAGCCTACGCTCGATGAAGGGCCAGAGCCTGGTTCCCGATGGGGTATGGTGTTCGATGGCACTGTCAATCAGTATGGAAATGGTATTGGGGCAGTGATTATTAATCCTCAAGGCACACATTTTCCTTTTACAGCAAGGCTAACTTTCAAATGCACGAATAATATGGCGGAATATGAGGCCTGTATTATGGGTTTTGAAGAATGTGTTGATCTTAGGATCAAACATCTTGATGTTTATGGCAATTCGGCCCTTGTTGTTAATCAGATTAAGGGTGAATGGGAGACGAATCAGCCTGGCCTCATCCCATATAGAGATTATGCGAGGAGGATTTCAACTTTCTTTACTAAAGTTGACTTCCATCATATTCCTCGAGATGAGAATCGGATGGCGGATGCTCTCGCTACGCTTGCTTCAATGATTGCTGTCAATTATTGGAATGAAGTCCCAAAGATTACCGTGATGCGCTTGGATAGACCAGCTCACGTGTTTGCAGTTGAGGAGGTGAAAGATGATGAGCCATGGTATTATGATATCAAGTGTTTTCTCCAAAGTCAGACTTACCCGCCTGGGGCATCTGTTAAAGATAAGAAAACTTTGAGGAGATTATCTGGCAGTTTCTACCTTGATGGTAATGTGCTTTACAAGAGGAATTTTGACATGGTTCTGCTCAGATGTGTGGATAGACACGAAGCAGACCTGTTGATGACTGAAGTCCATGAGGGTTCATTTGGTACTCATTTCAATGGACATGCTATGGCGAAAAAGATGTTGAGAGTAGGCTACTATTGGCTGACAATGGAGTCTGACTACTGCAAGTTTGTGAAGAAATGCCACAAGTGTCAGATTTATGCGGACAAGATTCATGTTCCCCTGACACTTCTAAATGTTATTTCTTCACCATGGCCTTTCTCCATGTGGGGAATTGACATGATTGGCATGGTTGAGCCTAAGGCGTCAAACGGTCACCGTTTTATTCTCGTGGCCATTGATTACTTCACTAAGTGGGTTGAAGCGGCATCGTATGCAAATGTGACCAGGCAAGTGGTTGTGAGGTTTATCAAGAACCAACTCATATGCCGATATGGTGTACCAGACAAGATCATTACTGATAATGGATCTAACTTGAATAATAAAATGATGAAAGAGTTGTGTAGCGAGTTCAAGATTGCACATCATAATTCTTCTCCCTATAGACCCAAGATGAATGGGGCTGTTGAAGCTGCTAACAAGAACATCAAGAAGATTATTCAGAAGATGGTTGTTACATACAAAGATTGGCATGAGATGATGCCATTTGCTTTGCATGGCTATCGTACATCCGTCCGCACTTGAACAGGGGAAACCCCTTTCTCTCTTGTATATGGCAGGGAGGTTGTGCTCCCCGTAGAGGTCGAGATCCCATCAATGAGAGTCTTGATGGAAGCCAAGTTAACTGAGGCTGAATGGGTTCAGAGTCGTTATAACCAACTCAATTTGATTGAAGAGAAGAGATTAACTGCCATGTGTCATGGCCAGTTATATCAACAAAGATGAAGAAAGCCTTTGATAAGAAGTTCAAGCCTCGTCAGTTCGGAGAAGGTGACCTTGTGCTCAAGAAAGTCTTATCTTTCGCACCCGATTCTAGGGGCAAGTGGACTCCAAACTATGAAGGTCCATACGTTGTTAAGAGAGCCTTTTCAGGCGGTGCTTTGTTGCTCACAACTATGGATGGGGAGGATTTCACTCGTCCTGTGAATTCCGATGCGGTCAAGAAATACTTCGCCTAAAAAAAAGAATAGCTCGCTAAGTTGAAAACCCGAAAGGGCGGCTTAGGCAAAAATGAGCGTCTCGGTTGATTGAAAACTCGAAAGGGCGATCCAGGCAAAAGTTAGAGACATAAGAAATGAATATATATATATATATATATATATATATATATATATATATATATATATATATATATATATATATATATATATATATATATATATATATATATATATATATATATATATATATATATATATATATATATATATATATATATATATATATATATATATATATATATATATATATATATATATATATATATATATATATCCCGCTAGATTGAGTACCTCACCCTGGGGCAATCTAGGCAAAAATTAGGGACTTGACAAGTAACTGCATCTTGACAAGACTTTATTCTACAACTGTCATTTGTCAAAGATTCTCACTCAGTCATCATCAACTGAAGTTTCGAATACAGTGGATTCAGAGTTGGTGGAGAAAACGGTCATTATGTTCAATGTAGCCCTTTTCTATGTATATTACCATTTTCAAATTTGTAAAGATCCATGGAGTCTCGCCATTTGCGGACTACCATTCTCTTAAATAAATTTGAGCCTTTATCCAATTCTTTGCACTCTTATTTGTTTCTGTTTAACAAATGTTTGCATGTTTTAATTGAAGAATATCAGTGTTTTAAACAAATAAAGTTTTCATGAATAAACTGTTTTAAGCAAAGTGAACATTCATAATGACGGAAAGGATAAGTGGGATATCCTCAGTGCTTTCCCAAGGATAGTATGATCACCAAAGGGTAAGACATTTGTTCATATTCTGACGTTCTTGCTCCTTATATCCTCTTCATCAACTTCCCAGAGAGTTTGGTATGAGAAGTTTTCCTTGATGGCAGTGGATTGATTTGTCTTATGGATTGCGTTCCCCTAGCAGGATTTTTGGATGTTCATCCAATACATTCCCGGTAGTTTGTTTGTGTATACATACTTGTCTCTCCCGCAGAGTTTTAGCAATCCATGATTGGTATATGGTTGATATGTGAATGATCCCTTCTTTTCCAATTTTTGCCTCAATATTTTAGAGATGTGTATCCCTCTAGATCAGGCACTAGCATTTGTGTTTTATCATTTATATGGTTGTCATCCCTTGTGTGGACTGACCTAAAATCCCTTATAGATTGATAAAAGTTGATATGCTTTAAGTTGGGAATATTCCTTGTCTCATTATCCTGACTATCTACTCATGAGGAAGGTTGTCTTTCCCCAGCATGAGTAAGAATCTCCAACGGAGTAAGCATGTGTTCCCTGCAGAGCTATCTTTCCAGATAATTGTCTCCTCACCAGGAAGTTGCCTAGTGCAATTGATGAATGGCTTGTTTCCCATTTCATTTATTTTGAAAAGAGGTGTCCTCGATATGTCACTTCTTGATGAAAGATTCATTTCCAATTTCTCCAGCAAGGGTAGTTTCCTCAAGAGCATTTACAGCTTGTCCCCGGTAGGGTTTCCAGATCAGAGTTTGATGTTTGTATCTTCTTCAAGTCTGAAGATTTCTTCTAGCATTAAGAGATGGTGGTGAAAATGTTTACTTCCTTCCCCGGTGGAGCAAAATGCTATTATTCCCCTTTTGCAGAGTTTCCTCTCCGGCAGATAAAAGGGATTGTTTTGATTGATGTACATCTGGTTGGTGGTGGTTCCCCATAGAGTTTCACATCATTCCTTAATAAGCTTCCCTAGTAGAGCTTCTTCTCCGGCGGATCTTATTGTTATTAAATCACTTGTCCCCAAGAGAGTTGATGGAAACTCCCCGACATACTTTATGCATCTTCCTTATGTCAGGATTGTTTGCTCTTGGAAGATTTCTCCTGCAGAGTGTTACCTCATGCAGTTGGAAGCTTTGACTTTGCCTATCCCCAACTATGGTTAAAGTCTTCCCTTGTTTACTCTTGTTCCAAAGATAACCCCCATCAGAGTTGAGTTCTTTGTTTGAGTATCTTCTTTTGCTGCTCCTGAATACATCTTCTTTGTATCCCCAGCGAGTGTAGCTTTGGGATAGGGTTTGATCTCCTTTGGATCTTGGTTTTCTGAAGTTATTATTCCTTTTTCTCCAGATTTGTTTTACTCTTCTGGGTAAGAGGGATAATTCTTCCTCATCATCAGAATCTTCCTTTTCAGAGTCATCAATGTTTTCTTCTTCGGCCTGGAAGGCTTTGTTTCTATCAGACTTGCGCCTTTCTGATTTGGACTTTAGTGCTACAGACTTGATCTTCTTCTGAGGCTCATCTTCCTCCAGTTCTATCTCGTGACTTCTGAGTGAACTGACGAGTTCTTTATGGCTGATGTTGTTCATATCCTTTGATAATTTTAAGGCTGTGACCATAGGTCTCCATTTCTTTGGCAAGCTTCTGATGATCTTCTTGACATGGTCCGCTGTTGTATATCCTTTATCTAGCACTTTGAGTCCTGCAATTAAAGTTTGGAATCTAGAAAACATTACCTCTACAGCTTCATCGTTCTCCATTTTGAAGGCTTCATACTTCTGGATTAGATCCAGAGCCTTTGTTTCTTTGACCTGAGAGTTTCCTTCGTGAGTCATCCTCAGGGAGTCAAGTATCTCTTAAGTTGTTTCCCTGTTGGTGATTTTTTCATACTCATTGTAGGAAATGGCATTGAGAAGTATCGTTCTGGCTTTGTGATGGTTCTTGAATTCACGCTTCTGATCATCTGACATTTTGCTTTTGGGAATGGCAACTCCAGCATCTGTCACAGGTGGTATGTAGCCAATTGTGACAATGTCCTAGAGATCAGCGTCGTAGCCCAGAAAGAAAATTTCAATTCTGTATTTCCAATAATCAAATTTCTCTCCATCAAAGACTAGAGGTTTAGCGTTGTAACTATCTCTTTCATTTGTGTTGGCCATAGTTTTTCTCACTCTAGATCTCTCTACATTGTTAAGTGTTTGATTAGAAAATCAATAACAGAGCCGAAGCTCTGATACCAATTGAAGGTGAGAAAAACAAGAAAGGGGGGTTTGAATTGTTTTGGAAATAAAAGCTTTTTCAAATATAAGAACACACATAATTTTATACTGGTTCTCTTAGAAAACAAAGCTACTCCAGTCCACCCGGCCAAGGTGATTTCGCCTTCAAAAAGGACTTAATCCACTAATCTTGAAAGATTACACAACCAATTGTCTAAGAGAATAATCTCTTAGCCCTCTCAAGTATACAGACTGCGCAGAGTCACTTGAGGAACAAAAACAATTTAAGCAAAATATAGTTGTAATGTAAAGCGCTTCTAAGAGTAAGCGAGTATTACAAAAAAGTATTAGAACAAGAGTTTTTCACGTAAGAGCAGCAGCTCGTGAAAAAATGAGAGAATATGAATGAAGTTTCTGTGTGTCGCAGATGTGTGTCTCTCTAGTGAGGTAAACTGTCCTTTATATAGTAGTTGAGAAGGACCGTTGGAGTGATGACAGAATCTTGGTCTTTGATGAGTATTCAATGTCATTACTTCTGTGTTTCTTTCTATAACCATTTTGTCTCCCTTTTAAATTCTTTCTTAAAATACTTCCTTTCCATAGTGAGAATTATTTCCGTTATGCTTTATGGACTTGTGAATCTTTATCAGAATCTTGATGTACCAGAGTTATTCTTCAGAGGATGATCACGTCTGACTTCATCAGAGCTTCTCAAAGTACTAGTCTTCTAAAGTATCAGAGTTTACGACCAGTAGAATGTTGGAGCTTTTGGTTCTGTTTTTCTTTGATCAGAATCAGAACTTCTTGGATGTACTCCTTTCTCAGCGGCATCTGATCCTTTAATACTTTGTATCTGACATACGTTTGTATCTGATATATGATGAGACTCCTTCATAACTGTTCAGAGTCCTGCGTGAATGTTCAGATTCCTGCATGAATGTTCAGAGTCCGGCATACTTAGAAAAAATCTCGTTAGAGTGCCATTTTTGGTTTCATCCTTTGTTATCATCAAAATCTTAGAAATCTATTGTAGAACCAGTTTTGTTATACATTTGGACAACATTTACTTCCATCTGGAAGATGGTGCTGCCAAGTGGAAATTTGTTATACAGAGGAGAGTTGTTGTGGAGAGAGAGCTAGGGAATGAGGCTGTAGAAGTGAATGAGGTTATGGAATTGATCAAGACTGATGGTTTGATGAAAACAGTTGTTGCATTACCCAAATGTTTTGAAGGGTTAGTGAAGGAGTTTGTGGTGAATATCCCAGAGGATATTTCTGACAAGAATAGCAAAGAATTCTGCAAGGTGTTTGTGAGAGGAAGATGTGTAAGGTTCTCCCCTGCTGTTATCAATAAGTTCCTAGGAAGAGGAACTGAAGGAGGTGTTGAGTTAGAAGCCACAGACAATGAAGTCTGTAGGATAATCACTGCTGATCAAGTCAAGGAATGGCCAAGCAAGAAGCATCTATCAGCTGGTAAATTAACTGTAAAGTATGCTATCTTGCACAAGATAGGTTCAGCCAACTGGGTGCCAACTAACCATATCTCAACAATATCTAATGCTCTTGGAAGGATTATATATGCTATTGGAACAAGGCTCAACTTTGATTTTGAAAGGTTCATGTTTGAACAAATTATTAGACATGCCTCCACTAATGCAGTAAAGCTGCCAATTGCCTTTCCCTCGATCATTTGTGGAATTATTTTAAGCCAGCAACCTGGTATTCTAAACACAAGTGATATTCCCAGCAGAAGGAAGCCTCCATTACAAGTTATTTGAAGGAAGTCATGTCAATGACATTGTCATGACATCTGCAAGGAAGGAGCCAGCCTCTCAAGGTGGTTTGATTGCTCAACTGAAAGAAACTTGTAAGGAGCTGGAAACTGGGATTAGGGTTGCCAAGGCTAGGAAAGAGGCTTTAGAGGTTCTCATTAGTAGCTTGGAGCGAGAAGATATGGATAAGGTTGGTGAAGCCAAGGAGTCAGATGCCCATACCTCAAGTGAGAGGTCCAATTCTCAAGATCAATCTAGTGGCAATTCTGAATCTGAAGGTGAAGAAGATGATACCTCCTCAGACTAAGTTGTGATGATGGTTCCCCCCTGTTAATGCTGTGTGAATCTGGATGATGTTCTGGATGCTGTTTTGGATGTTTTGGATGCTTGGATAATTTGTTGTTTTTCTGTTTAATGTTTGTAATTTCTGGCAGTCCTTGTTGATGCCATGATGTAATATTTGGGCTCTTTATGAGTTCCGTAGATTTCTGATTATCTCAGCTATTGCAGCTGTGTATAATTATGGTTTGTACCACTTGACATTTATGTTTAACATTCTATATGTTATAACATCCTTTGTGACATTCTCTGCTGGACTGATTGACATTTATTTTGTCTAATTGGTCACTTTGGTCTATTTTGACTAAAAAGGGGGAGAAGTTAGTATGTGGAGAGCTGCAGTTAATGTGTGGAGATGTGGAGAGCTGCAGTTATTATGTGCTGATGATGTTGAACAGAATGGTGTTCTGTGATGTTGAAGGAGATGTATGATGGTGAACAGAATAATGTGTTGCACAGGTGATGTTGAAGAAGATGTCAGAGGGTGACTCTGAATGTTACAGGTGCTGTTATTACAGGTGCTGTTGTTGAAGGAGATGTCTGTAGTTGTACAGACTTAGGGGGAGAAGAAGTACCCATGTGTATGTGTGTATTACTAGTTGCTATTATAGCTAGTAATTGTGTTTGCTTCTGCTGCTGCTTAAACTGCTGGTATGATGTTTAACTGCTGATGTGTTTTTCTTGTGAACAAAATGGACTGATATATGTTTTAGCAAAATTTGCCAAAGGGGGAGTTTGTTGGTTCTAGGTGTTGGCAGCAATTTTGGTAAAACCAAGAGTGTTCACAAGATGTTACATGTGATGTCTTAACATAAGATATCTTGTACCTGCTGGATGTTAAAAATATAATTATGCAGGATTGTTTCAGGATGTCATACCCGATGTCATGACATCTGATATTATGTACCTGCTGGATGTTTAAAATATAATTATGCAGGATTGTTCCAGGATGTCAGACCCGATGTCATGACATCTGTATACAGAATATTCAGTCTGAATGTTATGTATTATGTGATTGCGTTTTTAATGGCAATCTGTGTCTGATTGATGAGTTGATTGAACATGCTATCAATCAGTAATTACAACGTGATTAAACTTATTTTCCAAAGAGATCTAATCAACTGTCATAAGAAGATTTGAATGGAAAATAGTTTTAGGGTTTTATGATGTCCAAGGCCAGCTGAATGCTTCTATAACAAGGACATGGAAAACCTGATTTGATACACAAGAAATAAGGAACGAAATATTGAGAGAGAATAAGGGTTTAAGTCTTGTGTGGTTGTGTGAATTGGAAGCCATTCAATTCATCCATAGATGATTGAATTGGTCTGATTTTTGAGTTGTAATTTGTCACCCTAAGCTTTTAAGCATGAGTGTGTGTCTACTTGATTGAAGCTGCTAAGTAAGATCAAGTGTGTGTCTTTGAAGAGTGTCTTATTTTCATTGTAATTCTTGTTTAATATCACTGGTGTGATTGAGGGGGAGTGAGTGGGATCTCATATCTAAGAGTTCTTAGGTAGAAGTCACACGGGTAGAGATTAGGTGAAAAACACTGTAACTTGTGTTGTTTACTGAGAGTCTTTGAACTGATTCTATTTAGTGGATTTCCTTCCTGGCTTGGTAGCCCCCATACGTAGGTGAGTTGCAGCGAACTGGGTTAACAATTGCTTGTGTCTCTTGCATTACTGATATTTATCTTTATCCTGTTTGTATTATTCAGATATTAGTGTCGTGACATTATCTTCGACATCTCATATTTGATACCAGAATTTCAGTTTTGAGATTATTTGAGATTTTAATTCATATTATGCTATTTTTGGTTGTTTTTTAATTGATTTTAATTATTTTCTGACTTTAAAAATTTGTGAGAAAATTAGTCAAAGTTTGTTTGACTATGTTGAACCTATGAAAATTTAATTGGACTTATTGAAGTTGCTCTGAATTGAATTTGAGGTTCAACTTTGTTTGTTTTTTTTATTTGTATTTTCTTTTAATTCAAAAAATACCAAAAAAATATCTTTGACTTCTTGACTTGTTATCTTCATTCCTCTTCTATTTGGTGTTGATCAAGGTTGAATTGATTTAACTTTGATCAAATTCATTGGATCTTGTGGTTTGAGAATCCTTAAGGATCATCACCTAGAGAGATGAATGAATTTGATCAAGGATGAGTTATCCCTTGATAAATTGGGATTGGTTGTTGTCTCCTAACCCCATCCATTTCATCTTCATCCCTTTCTTTCCCTTAATGGCCAATGAGTTAAAGTCTTGAGGTTGGTCTTGACAAATAGGAGTTTAATCTTCTTTGATCCAAACCAAACTCAACTTGATCCATGATTAAGTGAGTTATTTTGGGTCAAAGATAGGTTACTTCTTGGTCAAGAAAATAACCGAAAGTCAATACAAGGCCCTTCCCCTTTTGTTTGGCATGGAAAGTTTATGGAGCTTGGATTACTAGTCATGACCTCTAACTTGTGTTCTTTGCCTATATTCTTATTGTCCGGCCTCAGATAAGTGTGGCTACTATATTAGTCCATTTACGATTGCTTAACATAGCGCTACATTGTCTTATGACAAGCTAACATAACTCTACTAACTACTAAGTTTAATTTGAGCTTTTAAATTCTTGTCATTTACTTTTAATGTCATTTATTTCTTGCTCATTATTCATCTTGATTTTCATTTTGCTCACTTGAGCACATATTTTATGTTTATGTCATTTTTCTTTTGCTCATTTGAGCCCATTATTGTATATAAATATATTGCTATTTTGTGTTGTTTTTGTGTTTGTTTTGATGTGAACAAAAATAGAAAAGGAGAAAGGACTTAGAATTAGGATCACCCATGATTAAAGGAGTTCAAGAGCAACTAGGCCTCATGCCTTTAGAATGCAAAATATGTTGAAGAGAAACTAGGCATCCTGCCTTTAGAATGCTAAAATTCAAAGTTGACCTCAAAGGACTTCTCCTTAAACTCATTCTTTGTCCATTCCCTTTATTATGATGTGAGCTCTTTGATGTGTGTTTTTGTGTGATAGGAACCTCATCTTAAGATTGAGAAAAAAGGACCATTTTCATGAGTAGCCAAGTTAAGAGCCAAGCCAAATGAAGATCCTAGGAGCTTGAATTCAAATTATTGAGTGCTTGTTTTGTGTGCTAAATCCAGAGGAAATGAGCATCTTGAGTCATCTCTATGACTCCAAGAAAAGGAACTCCAAGGGTTATCTCTCCCTTCTTATCTTTGTATGCTTTAGGAATAGCCCTTCTCTCTTCTCCCCCCTCTAACCAAGCCAAAAATCATTTTCAAAACTTTGACTTTATTTCAAATTAGAAACCTAGGCCTTAGGCCTTTGACTTTTCAAAACTATTTTCATAAATACTCATTGTAAATAAACTTTAATCCAACTTTGACCTCATTTTGTAAATAAATTTAACTTGTAAATATAACCCACTTCAAGTTGTTTTTGTGGTTCCAATGGCCACTTGTTAAACTCTTTTCAAAAATGTTAGTCATAGGTTTGAGTTATCATAGTGTTTGATGTAAATCTCACCTCATCCTTAGTGTTGGATTATAAGCCTTCCGTGCTTATTATATGGCTAACCCCTCACTAGCATGTTGAAGCCTTCCTCACATGGTGGATTGTTGGTTTAGGTTGAGTTTTCTCCCTTTGATAATAAAAGACCTTAAGGCTTTTGATTAAAATCAATTCACCAATCTTTGAAATTTTTAGCACGAACTACGAGGTTTTGATCCTCCTTTGTGATGGTACGTAGGCAATGGGTTCATCCATTCAAACAACAAAATTTGTAAATATCATCTATTCTCTTCTCATCCCTCAAATCTTTTGCACAAATCTTTTCACAAATACCAACTTATAACACATATTTGCAAAAAAAGGTTCCCTTAGAGTACTAAGGATGTTTTGGGTGCGTAAAACCTTCCCATTTCATAACCAACCCCCTTACCTAGATCTCTGACATTTTTATTAGTTTTTGATTTGAAAAACTTCTTACTTGGCTTTTGTTCGCTTTTTAGCCTTTCCTTTGGATAAATAAAAGTGCGGTGGCGACTCGAATTGTATGTTGACTTTTGGTTTAGTCAATAAACCTAAAGGTAACGAAAACCCCGCTACAATTAAGACTTGTTTTCAATTGCATTATTAATATTTTACATCATTAACATGTTTTTAATTTGAAAGAATTTAGTTTAATCAAGTTTTTTTTTTAAATTGAACTATTTGATTCGAATCATAACATTTTTCCTTTGCCCGTGATTTGAATCCAAATCCTGAGACCTGAAACCATCTGGGGTTGTTTAATTTGATTCGGATCAGATATTGCACTTGATTCAAATCAAAATTCTTTTCTCTTAAAAAATAAAACCCTTGATTCAAATAAATTTTTTACACATGATTCAAATCACAATTGAAAATTCACGCTCATTTTTTGAATTACATTCAGTTTTTCTTTTCATTTCCAAAACATTTCCATTCTCCGAAAACCCCAAAAATTCTCTTGGGTAAAAATCATCATCATCATCAAACATTCATCACATCATTTCTTATTCATAAATCATCATCATAATCATTTCATCAACCGAAAACCCCTTTATCTCAACTTCAACAATGGCCTCTGAATTTCCCCAAAAGATCTTCTCTAACAAGCAAGAGGGCAAGACACCCATGGCATCTTTTTCTCCTCCACCAATTCCTAAGAAAACATGAACTTAGGTTAAAGCAAGTAAAGTAGCACCTAATATAAGGATTGATAAGTATTCATCTAAGAATCAAACTTTTGAAGCTTTGTGTCATAAGGTAAAACATATTCTTCATGAGGATATTTTACATGTTTATCAAGAAAATTTTCTAAACAAACTAGTTGATCTTGAGAATTACGTTGACTCAATTGTTGAAGTAGAACCGAGGGTTAAAATTTTGAAACCATTTGCTTTTCATCATATGTTGAAATTTATTGGGCTGAAAGACAAATATAAATCGGATTATGTTAAAGTCTTCTATTGTAACCTGGTAAAAAAACCTGCTGGTCTTGAAAGTAGGTTCAAAGATAAGGTTATTAAGTTCAATTACATGGATTTCACAAAGTACTTTGGTTGGACTTTTGGTGGTTCTGATATGGTTGTTGCTAGATCATCTGATTATGATAGGATAGAATCTATTTTTTTCTCTCTATCTCTCTATCTGTTTATGAAAACCCTACCATGTCAAACTTTGGCATAAGTCAAGTCAAGTTTGACATGCGCCTGCTGCATTGGATTATTGTCAAAATTCTTTATAGGAAACCAAAGAATTAGGGAAGAGCTGATGAAAATGACCTCTACTTTATAGGGGCACTCATTATAGATAGTAGACTCAATTGGGTAAAGTTCACTGTCGATAGGTTGCTTTATTACTAAGAAAATCCAAATAGACCTTTGTTTTTCTCTTCCTTTATATAGATGATCCTTGAGATCAATGGGATAGTTTCAAAATAATTTGATCTAGTTGAGGCTCCTAAGATTCTAGAAGAATATGTTATTTATAAAATGAGATATCACAAGGACTCTAATGGAGACTATTACTAGCTTGAGGAATCTTGCTGGAAAGTTTATGATGACAAGGTTGTGGAGCTAGCTAAGGATCCATCTGTTGATGCTGCTGGTTCTTTTTCATCTTCTACTTCACTTTCTTTTGATTTGAAATACTACCTTGATGAGTTGGTTGGAAGGAATTTTTATTAAAATCATATAAGGGAAGAAATGATAATGGCACAAATTGATAGTGTGGCCAAGGAAAGTGAAGAAAGTCGGGAAAAACTAAAAGGTGAGTTGAAGGTTGAGATATAAAAATCTTAGGCTTGAGTGATTTCTCAAGTGGAGTCTGTGAGAGGTGTTGTTTACCATGTGAGTAGATCTAATGTCATTCTTAATATTGGTTCTCCTGATCATAATGTAGATCCATATTTCACTACTACTGCACAACCTTTTGACGGTGTTATTACCTTTCCATGATTTCATTCTCTTTTGTCTTTCATGCATACAAAAGAAAGGGTTCAAAAAGAGTTCACGGAACATGCAGAAACATAACTAGAACATAGTAGAAAAGAAAAAAAATAAGGAAGAAAAAAACATGAAACAAGAAACCAACCACCAATACAAAAAGATAAATATAAACACCCCACAACATACAAAAAGAGTTCACTGAACATGCAGAAACATAGCTAGAACTCCCCAGCCAATGACCTACTAGAAGAATACCGATCTCCACATGATCACCAAGGACACATTTAAGGGATGACGCTGACACTCATGCCATTATTGGCTCAGATGCATGATAGGATTCTCGAGGCAGACTAAGAAATCACGTGAGCTACCCACTGTTACCACAATTTTTTTAACCTGACTATAAATGGCAAGAAATAGTAAGTGTGCCATGATGAAGCTATAGAAAATATCGAAAAATATATCATTTTCTTCATATAAGGTTTGCACGTGTGTTAAGATATAAGCGGTCTCTGAAATATCAAGAGTTAAATCTTGATATTCATCACTAGTATAAATGTGTTATCCTTGAAGATCTGTAAATGTGTTATCCTTGGAGATCCGTTGACCACCTATTGTTAGAAATATTTTTGAGATAAAACACTTGTTTTATATGGATGCCATGATGAAATATTCATTTATACAAGCAATCTTGTGAAGGCCAGCCTGTGTGAAATCTAATTCATTGATTTGTACACTAGTGTTATTGTTAATTCACTTCCATTTAGATAAAAGCACTTTATATATTACATAATCAACCTCCAAAATATCTTAAAAGTCCCCCAAAATACGATCTATATGCCATTATAGAATTATTATCTTTTGAAGAAGAGAAATAGAAGGACTCATCCTCAACCATAAACCCATTATTTTGTATGGTACTACGATCATCCATTGATTTTGTGTAAAAGAAAAATTTATTAATGTCATTTACACTCCAAATTATTACATTAAATTCAAACATATATGTTATTCATTTAATTGTCTTTGATGCACCTTTAACATTAGAAATTTTTTCAATAACCAATCTTTGAAACTCTTCGTATGCTCTTTCAACAACCTTTTTTTCTCATCTATGAGAATTGTTCCATGATAAATCTTTTTTGAGCACGTTAGTAAGGTTAAACTTCATCAATGTTATTAAATATATACAAATATGTTTGAAGAAATATATCATGGTCCATTTACTTAATATTTAACCCTTGATTTCCCATTCCTTCATATATTATATCATGGTGAGACTTTGGAATTCCTATAGAATCTGCTTCTGACAAATCGTTTGAACAAAACTCATTAGCTTCTTTTATGATGTATCTTTCAACGAATAAATCTTCTTGACTATGATGATTCTTTGGATACTCTTTAAAATCATCATGGATCTTTCTACTAGATAGATCTAACTAAAATAAACTTGGCCAAAAAATATACTTTTCATAACTAGATGAATAATTAAGTGATCCATAATGTCAAAAAATGATGGAGAGAAATACATATTTAATTGAGATAAGATAATTGCAGTTTCATGTTCTAACTCATCTAAATCTTGTTAATAAATGAATTTATAACATATAACATTAAAGAATAAGCACAATCTAGTAATAGTTTCCCTTACATTTTTTGGCAAGATGCTATGAATAGCAACAGGAACAAGTTGTTGCATCAAGAGATGAGAATCACAATATTTTAAGCCAAATAATTTGAGATCTTTCATTGATTCAAGTTTCTTGGCATTTGATGAGTACCCTTAGTGCACTTTCATACCCTTTAAACACTCGTAAAACTTTTTTTTTCTTTTCTAGACAGAGTGTGATATGCTGGGGGAAAATATGCTCTTTTGCCTTTTTATTTTGGGACTAACTCTTGTCGTATACTCATTTCCACCATATCAATATGTGAATTTTAAAACATAATCACACACTTTTTTCTCCACATGCATCGCATTAAGAAAATGACATGCATTGAGACTAGATCAATATG
The DNA here is from genome assembly GCF_024323335.1 of Lathyrus oleraceus. Lineage (NCBI taxonomy): Eukaryota > Viridiplantae > Streptophyta > Magnoliopsida > Fabales > Fabaceae > Lathyrus > Lathyrus oleraceus. The sequence continues at coordinate 190,027,763 of NC_066580.1, read as the reverse complement.
GAAGATTAAAGAACATGAAACTCTTTTTCTACATATTTTTCCTAGTAGGCTCTTTTGAGTTTATTCTAAAGATAACATTAATATGTTGTTGTTATTGATAAATTTCCTCCCTGATTAAGGGCCTTAGATGGATGATTGCGTCTTATAAATTTTCCATGTCCAAGGTAAACAATATTTTTTTATACTCTTTAGTTGGTGATAACATGTATCAACTTCAAATATATGACACATTTTATGTCCCTTAATAACTCCTTCCTCCAAAAATAAATCTTAAATATTCATTAAATGACTTATATAAACATCCATGTTGTTTCCTGATTGTCTTAGGTTCGAAATTCTCATAGATAACATCATATATTTCCTCTTCACACACAACCACATGGATAGGTTTTAAATTATGAGAAATGCAGGCCATGAGGCATGGTTAGTACTAAGATTACCAAACATTTTTTTTGGCTCATGGTAAAATCTAGAAACAACTAATCACTTTTATTTAATTTTAAAAAATCACATACTTGTCGAACTTTTTCATCATATTTTCTTTCATTTGCATGTCATCTAATATTATTTGCATCATTTACATTATCAAACAATCAATTGAACCTTGGAATTATTGGCAGGTACCACATGACCTTGGCAAGAGGACCCTTTGTTCTTACATCATCATCATCAGACAATGTTCTTTAAATTTTAATGTGACTCTCCACACTTCGAGCACTAATTTTCTTTTTAATACTCTTTCATGTATAATATGCAATCATTACGACATACATTTATTTTGATATAGTTCATACCTATTGGATACAATATCTTTTTGACTTCATATGTAATATCACATATACCCTTAAATGCTCAATTGGTTTTTATTTGAGATCAATAGAATAATTAATAAACTCATAAGAGATCAATCTTTATTAAAAGAGACTGATATTTATTAATTAATACTCAAATGAACATTTTGGTAACATTAATAATGAGTCAATTGGTGTAGTAGTAAGAAAATATCAATTAAGATGTTTTGTTACCAACTTTTAATACTAACCACACATATTATATATTATATTATATATGTGTATGTGGTAAGAAGAAGTGGAAAGAGATAAGAATGAAAAGAGAGAGAGAGAGAGAGAGAGAGAGAGAGAGAGAGAGAGAGAGAGAGAGAGAGAGAGAGAGAGAGAGAGAGAGAGAGAGAGAGAGAGAGAGAGAGAGAGAGAGAGAGAGAGAGAGAGAGAGAGAGGGTTACCAGAAAGTGGGAAAAAAGAGAAAAGAAAGAAAAAATAAGAAAGAGAAAAGAAGAAGAAAAATGTGAGAGGAAGAGGAGGGAAAAGAAGAGAAAGGAAGAAGAAACTCATCATCACCAACTTCATCTTTATTTCATCTTCTTCATCATCTCCATTTACCTAAGGTGAGTTCTTAGATAGAGTTAGGCTTAGAAAGGGGAGGAATTCATGATTGGGAGTTAGGGTTTTATGGCTCTATGATAAATGTTATTGTGTGCTTAATTCTATGTTGTTGTTCTTGATGTCTTGCTTTATGATTATTGTGTTATTATAGTTGAATATTTTTTAATATGCAAGTTGTTGATGAAACATGTTATGTATTATTGGTAGTTTGAGTGACATGTGATGTTGTTGTTGTTTTGATTATGAGTACCATGAAATTGACGAAACAAGAATATATGTGTATATATGTGGTATGATGTTTCCTTGATGTGTGTTAGTCATCATGTTGATGGATTAGGTTGTTAGGAATGAGAGAAAACAATTGTGGGTTGGAAAAGTTGGGTGTTTATGTGAAAAAGATCAGCATAGGTCGACACATACGGGTTTAGGTTGACCTATAGTAGTTTTCCTTCAGTATAGGTCGACACATAGCTTATTTAGGTCGACCTATATGAGTTTTATTTCAGTATAGGTAGACACATAGATTTATAGGTCAACACCCACACCTCAATGTTGAAGCCTATAGCCACTATCTTACGGGTCGCCCCTTATAGGTCGACCTAAGACCTTTATATGTCAACACATTGCTCTCATCGATCGAACTATTGACCTATTTCCTTGAAAAATGAAAATGTTTCTTTAGTGGGACTTGAACCTGGAACTTCCTGGTCATGGGGCAAGCGCCCTACCACCAGGCCAAGGCTAACGTTATTGAATACTTATACAATTGTATCCTACATATTTTCTGCCAGAAAGCGTTTGATAGTATCAAAGAGTATCTGCTTGAGCCTCCGATTCTGTCTCCGCCTGTCGAAGGAAGACCCTTGATCATGTATTTGACTGTGCTTGATGAGAGTATGGGTTGTGTTCTTGGTCAGCAAGATGAATCTGGAAAGAAAGAATACGCAATTTACTACCTCAGTAAGAAGTTCACCGACTGTGAGACTCGGTATTCTATGCTTGAAAAGACTTGTTGCGCATTGGCTTGGGCTGCTAAGCATTTGCACCAGTATATGTTAAATCATACTAGTTGGTTGATATCCAAAATGGATCCAATCAAGTACATTTTTGAGAAGCCTGCTTTAATTGGGAGGATTTCCTGTTGGCAGATGTTGTTATCCGAGTATGATATTGAATACCAATCTCAAAAAGCTATCAAGGGTAGTGTCTTGGCTGACCATTTGGCTCACCAACCTATTGAATACTATAAGTCAGTGCAATATGATTTTCATGATGAAGAGATTTTGTACTTAAAGATGAAAGACTGTGATGAACCATTGCTTGAAGAAGGGCCAGAACCTGGTTCCCGTTGGGGCATGGTATTTGATGGAGCTGTTAATTCTTATGGTAATGGCATTGGGGAAGTTATTATTACTCCTCAAGGAACTCATTTTCCGTTCACAACTAGATTGACCTTCAAGTGTACAAACAATATGGTTGAGTATGAAGCTTGCATTATGGGGATTCAAGAGGCCATTGATCTCAGAATAAAATATCTTGACGTCTATGGAGATTCAACTTTGGTTATGAATCAGATCAAAGGTGAATGGAAGACGAATCAACCCGGTTTGATACCATATAGAGACTATGCGAGGAGGATTTCAATTTTATTTATAAAGGTTGAGTTTCATCATATCCCTCGAGATGAAAACCGGATTGTAGATGCTCTTGCAACGTTGGCTTCAATGATTATGGTGAAATTTTGGAATGAAGTTCCCAATTTGACTATGATGCGTCTTGATAGGCTATCTCATGTGTTTGTTGTTGAAGAAGTCAAATATGAAAAGCCATGGTATTTTGATATCATGTGTTTCCTCCAAAGTCAAACTTACCCGCCTGGGGCATCTTTGAAAGATAAGAAGACTTTGAGAAGATTAGCTGGAAACTTCTACCTGAATGGTGATGTGCTTTACAAGATAAACTCTGATACGGTTTTGCTCAGATGCGTGGATAGACACAAAGCAGACTTATTGATGACTGAAGTCCATGAAGGTTCCTTTGGTACTCATTTCCATGGGCATGTTATGGCAAAAAAGATGTTGAGAGCAAGTTACTATTGGCTGACAATGGAATTGGAATGTTGCAAGTTTGTGAAGAAATGCCACAAGTGTCAAATTTATGCAGACAAGATTCATGTGTCTCTGACATTGTTGAATGTCATTTCCTCTTCATGGCCCTTATCCATGTGGGGGATTGATATGATTAGCATGATTAAGCCCAAAGCTTCGAACTGACATTATTTCATTCTAGTGGCTATTGATTACTTCACAAAATGGGTTGAAGTTGCATCGTATGCGAATATAATCAAGCAAGTTGGTTTGAGGTTTATCAAGAATCAGATTATATGTCGTTATGGTGTGCCAAGTAAGATCATCATTAATAATGGATCTAACTTGAATAATAATATTGTGGAAGATCTTTGCAAAGACTTCAAGATTGCACACCATAATTATTCTCCCTACAAACCTAAGATGAATGGGGTTGTTGAAGCTGCAAGCAAGAACATCAAGAAGATCATTCAAAAGATGGTTCTGACGTACAAAGATTGGCATGAGATGCTCCCATTTGCTTTGCATGGGTACCACACATCCATCCGCACTTCAACAGGGGAAACCCCTTTCTCTTTTGTTTATGGTATAGAAGCTATGCTCCCAGTAGAGGTTGAGATCCCATCATTGTGTGTCTTGATGGAAGCCAAGTTGACAGAAGCTGAATGGTGTCAGACTAGATATGACCAGCTGAACTTAATTGAAGAAAATAGGTTGACTGCCATGTGTCATGGTCAGTTATATCAACAAAGAATGAAGAAAGCTTTTGATATGAAGGTCATGCCTCATGTGTTCAGAGAAGGTGACCTTATACTCAAGAAGATTCTATCTTTTAAACCTGATGCTATGGGCAAATGGACTCCTAATTATGAAGGCCCATATGTTTTTAAGAGAGTCTTTTCAGGTGGTGCTTTGATTATTACAACTATGGATGGTGAAGAATTCACTCTTCCTATGAATGTCAATGAAGTCAAGAAATACTTCGCCTAAAAAGAAAAAGAACAGCTCGCTAAGTTGAAAACCCGAAAGGGCAGCTTAGGCAAAAATGAGCGTCTCGGTGGATTGAAAACCCGAAAGGGTGATCCAGGAAAAAGTTAGAGACATAAAATAGAAAATTTGTCCCGATAGATTGAGTACCCCACCTTGGGGAAATCTAGGCAAAAATTAGGGATTATGGCAAGTAACTGCATTCGGTTGGTCTTGATCATTGGAGCACTTTTGAGCAAATCATTTGGTTCTGATTCGTCATTCTCAACCAAAACCAAGAGCACAAGGGATATTAAAGTTTGTAGGGAGAGTAGTGATCATTATATTCAATGTAGCCATTTTCCATGTAAATTACCATTTTCAACTTTTGTAAAGATCCATGGAGTCTTGTCATTTACAGACTACCATCCTATTAAATAAAGTTAAGCTTTTTATCCAATTGTTTCAACTCTTATTTATTTTTAGTTAAATAAAATTGAATTTTTATGATGATAATTTTTAAATAAATTAATAAATAAAGATAATTTTTCCTAAGAATATAAAAGCAATTACTTTAAGAATAATCGATTTCAGCAAGGAATATCAACAACAGTCTGAGAACACGTAAGTCTTGAAATGTGAAGCCTTGTTGGTCTTCCCTAAGCAGTTGGTTTGGAGATTTTTCCCAAACAGTTCGGCATTTATCCCCAGTAGAGTTGAGCTGGCGATCAGTCCCTTTTGCAAACCATTTCTCCCAGCTGAGTAGTAGTGTCTCACCCTCAGCAAATGGCTCATACCCCGTATAGAGTTTTATCTCCTGTATTCCCTGCTGGAGTTCATCTTCAGATATCGAATATCTCTTGTTCCCGACAGTATTTGGTTTTGAGCAACATTTGATCCCCTGCGAGGTTGTCTCCCATTTGATATGGTGTTGACCTAAAATTCCTCGCAGAGGTGAATCCTCGGAAAACTCTCTCTCCGCAGCCAGGATTTAGTTATTCAGAGCTAGATGATTTGTGTTCATCCCCAGCATTTTGCTCCAGTTGGTGTTTCCATCTTTTTGAGATTAGCCGAGTGTTGCAGCGATGCTTCAAATATGTGATATTTGTATCCTTTGGGATTGTTTTGTCAGCATAATTATAATCATATATATACATATTCATACATAAAGCATAACATAATATACTTTTATTATGCATTTTATTGCATTTGATTCCTTATTTGTGATCCCCTGCTACGGTGATATTATTTCCCCATACAGGATTGATGTGTCTGTCCTCCTTCAATTGTAGAGTGTCAGCCCCTTAAGCAGAAAGAGTTTAACCTTTCTTATTTCCCCACTGAGTTATTTCCTCGTGGATGATTATTGCTTCAGTTTCCTCCCCAGTTAACTATCTGGATGGAACCACTCCCCTTGAGTTATATCCTCATTGGGTTGAGTCATTGTTTGATCGTTTCTTTCTAGTTACTACCTAGATGGATATTTTGGTCCCTTTAGAATATTTTACCCAGTAACTGGTAATATTCTTTTCAATTTTTGAGTATATTACTTATACCCAATACCCGGTAAAATGTAATTTACTTCCTTTACTTTCCCCAGCGGATACGTTTTCACGTTTCCCCAGGCAGTCTATCCTTGATATGTTCATCCTAACCGGTGACGGATATTCTTCCTTTGTTGGTTTTCTACCCAGTAAAAAGGTAGTTGTAATCCCTATTTCATTCCCCAGAGAGTTAATCCTTGATATGTTCATCTTAACAGATGACGAATTTTCTCATTTTTACGGTCTTTAGCCCAGTAACAGGTAGTTGTAAAACCTGCTTTCCCCTGCTGAGTCTATCCTTGATGTGTTCATCCTAACCGGTGACGGATATTCTCTCTTTGGTATTCAATCCAGTAACTGATAAATATAATTCTTATTTTTCCCCGGAAGTCTATCCTTGATGTGTTCATCCTAACCGATGATGGATATTCTTCCTTTGAGTTTATCCTTGATATGTTCACTGTAACCATTGACGAATATTCTGTCTTTGGTCTTCTTCCCAGTAACAGGTAGTTGTAAATCCTATTTTTCCCAACAGGCTATTCTTACCCAGTAATCGGTAACGAATACACCGCCTTTTTCTTAGTGAGTCATCCTTGATATGTTTACCCTAATCGGTAACGGATGATCCTCTGTCAGAATATATTATCTTCCTACCCAGTAACCGGTAATATATAATATACTTCTGATACTCCTGCATTGAAGTTTATCCTTCCCCAGTTGAGTTTGAGTGCATATTTCCTTAGTGAAGTCGCTAATCCCCTATTTGGTTCAGGTATTTCAGTTTTGTTCTGATTTACCGGTTTCCCCTGTAGATCTCCCTTATCCCCAACTGAGTCCTTTCGTTGATTTATTTTCATGGAAGTCACCCTCGTGTCCCCAGTAGTTTTTAAGTAGTAGCCTAGCCTACGCACAATTGTTTATCCCCAGAGTCTTTGTCTCCCCAGTGAGTGTTCCTTATGGAATGCATTATGCTCCTGTGGACTTCCAGTCTCTCCGGATTCTATTCCTTTGTGGCAATATTTTCCCCACAGAGATTATTTTTAACATTTCATATCATATGCATCATGAGGTCTCTTAGGGAAAAAAATTTGTGTCTATTTTTGTTATTTAAGTCCATTCTACTGAGTTGATACAGAGGTTTTAACCTTCAGATCCTCAGTTAGAATGTCCTTAAATAGGTGCAGTTGTAAGACCCCAATTTTCACCCTAAGATCCCTCATGTTATCTCATCATATGCACTGGCTTTGGATTCACACCTTGGAATCATCCTTACCCCTCATTCATTGGGTTTCTATTGGGAGAGATCACCAAGCACATTTGATTGTATCATACTTTGTTTTTCATTATTTACTAACCAAAATTCCAAAAACATGTCAATATATAGTTTGTTGCTTTTGTAGGTAGTGTGTGTGTTCACACATGCTCCATCAAGCTCAAATCTAGGGTTTAAGACCCTCAATGCAAGGAGACTAATCAATAGATGGTTTAAATTGGTTCTATACATCATATATGGATCCCCATGATCTTCACATATCATTTAGATCAAGAATTCCTCAAGAGTTTGAAGCTTGTTTGCCTTGGAAGCCCTAATTCATTTGGGTATCTTGTTTGACTTCCTCAGTAAGTTTCTTCACCAATTGATCAAATATTTCAAGGGATACTTAATATTACATCATATTACACACATATGATCCTCCATGAGTCCCAAATATCAATAGAATGTCAAGTTTGCAAGTTGGTTCATGGTGGTTGACCAGAGAAAGCCAGCTGGTCAAAACTGGGGTTCCCTAGACCCCATCTCCTACACTTTTTGTCACATGAAAATGATTCCAATATAAACGTTACTCCTTATGATATTTCAAACAAATTTCATGTTGAAGTCAAGAGCTAGTTTTTCTTGGAAATTCATTTTTTATGATGAAAGATTATAGGTCATTTTGTCAGAACCCTAGTTAGGAGGTCAACTTCTAAGGACCATAACTTGCTCAATTTTTATGAGATGAAATCCATTAAAGCTCCATGATTAAATTCAAGATGTCTTCTTCAATGTTTATGTTTGTAAGAAGTTCAAATTCAACTTGAAAATGCATGTGCCAAGAGGAAACATTATAGGTCATTTTGGGTCATTACCATTGAACAAGTGATTTTCCTCAACTTCTAAAATGCATAACTCCTTCATGCCAAATCCAAATGAGGTCAAATTTGTGACCAAATTGAAGAGGTTTAAAATAGATACAACTTTGATGAAGGAGCTGTTTCCATTTGAAGTCCATAGCAAATGTTATTCAATGTGGAAGAAGTGAACATTTGACTTGGTACTTAGAAAATTTTCAAATATGTTTGATTTTCCAAACTTCCACCTCAAACTTCATCATGATCTAAGCTTCAAATGGAAAAGTGTTCAACATTAAAGTTGTTCCCCTTGATCTCACCTTTGCAAAAAGTCCAAGATCATCTCATTTGGCCAAGAAATGAAGGGCTTGCGCATGGGTTCTTTTCAAGGATCCATTTGGATGAATTTCTTCCTTCACTTTCCAATTTCAAATGCATGGCCACATGACATGATTTCAGAATTGAACTCAAGTAATTTTGGACCTGAATACATCACTTGATAGGCCTATCACACGCCCATGCAAGCATGCAAGGCAAATTGCTAAATTTGGCAAATTTTGGAAGTGTGTGGAAATGAATTGCATTGGCAATAAATACAACCCTCATGGCTCAGAACTGAGGACCTCATGCCCAAGCTTTGAACCTGCAATCCAAACCCTCACCATTAAAGGATAATCTTGAAGGTTTTCATTTGAAAATCGAGCTTCAAATCTCATTTTGTTTTGAGATTGAAACTCCAAGAGTCCAAGCTTTTCTTTGGTCCAATTCACCTACTACAAGCTTCTGAAGCTAAGCCAAGGACAATTGGAAGCAAGATCAAGCAAGGTTGAAGCTCCTTCGAAGGTAATTTTTCAGAATTTTCATCTCTTCGATTCTCACTCAATTCTTCACTATTCTTTGTGATTTTTGGTTGGTTGAAATCCTACCAATGTAGGCAACAAGATTGAGGCTAGATTCGAGCTCTTGAGCATTTTTTCTTTAAATCCATGTCCTTGTTTTTCATTTCCATGGTGGTTGGTGGTGGACCAGTCCGGTGAGGTCCACCGGAGAAGACAACCGGAGCTAGGGCTTTGGTGATATGGTGTCATGTCTCCTGGCCGTTTGATCTGTTTGAAATGTTTAAATCTTAGCCATCTGTTTTGATTACTAACCATGTGACACATTGACTGAAGACTATATTGGATAGCGAGCGCGTGGCCATCAAATTTGCCACCTTAATTAATGAGGGAGATCTGATAGCCCTTGTTTTTTCTATTTTTATTTTAATTTCTGATTTTTTGTTTAATCCTTTTATTTTGTTTAATTCATATTAATTTCATTTTTAATCCAAAAAATATGGGACTTTCACCAAAAAAAATTTAATATTTTTCCCTTCCATATTCTGAATTAAAATTATTTTTTGGATTATTTTTGATATTTTTCATGAATTAAATGTTTTTGTGCATATTTTTAATTGTTTAAAAATACTTATGACTTTTCAAAAATCATGATTTTTTTTGTCTAAGGTCCTTTGACCTTTTTTGACCTAGGATAAATCTCTTGGCCATTTATTTGGTGTTTTGAAGAGGTTTTAGGTTTTGTCCAAATTAAATTGTATTTTAATGCATTTTTAATTTGATTTTTTGATTGAGTAATTGTGTAAAAATTATGTTGAGCCATTTTTATGGTCTTGTGATGTTTGACTATTTGTTTGGGCCTTGGTCAAGGTTGATTTGACTTTTGTTGGATTAAAATCATTGGATTTAGGGGATTGGTGAAATGTACATTTCATCTCCCAAAATGAATGAATGATTCTAATTTGATAAAATTCCTCCCATGACCAATTTGTGTTTCTCTTATTCCCTTCCCCCTTCATCTTCATCCCTATTCTTTCCCATTCCTTTCGTTGACCAATGGAATCTCTAGTGTCTTAAGGCTAATTGATCTTGATCTTGATCTTTTGGACTTAGGATTAGGCAACACTCCCTGTGCAAAAAGGACTTGGACAATGCCAACATTTTGAAACCAAGTTATTTTCAATTGAGCTTTCATCTGATGGAAGCCTTGGGACTCTGTTTGAATTCATTTTTGCTTTGTCTTGGTGCTAATTGTTATTTTGATCTTGTGTCTGATGATTTCTTCTGAGTTGATCAAGGAATATTTCATCTGATACATGAGAAGACAAAGAAGACTGCTAGCTATGGAGTTGCTTGCTTGGATATGGCTATCTTTATTTGATGCCTTGATCTTCATGATGTATGATATTTCTAATTGCTTGTTAATTATTGCTTGATTCAAAGTCCAAGGGAAAATGGGGTTCTATATGACATTCTTGTCTGTTGGATTGCATCCCATTGGTTAGATCTTTTCAACTTTTAACTTTTAATTTTATGCTTAGGATAGCCTTTTCATCTCCTCCCACTTCTTAAATTTCAAAATCTCTTCCCCTTTTCAAAAACTTTATTTTCTTGTGATTTCAAACTTAGACATGTTTAATAATTAGAAACTTTGGCCTTATGCCAATGGATTTTCAAACTTTTTCTTAAATCAAATTTGTAAATAAACTTAATCATATTGACTTATAATTTCAAAAGACAAAAAGAACTAACAACTTCATTCAAATTTTTGGCCTTTTGTGCCCCTTTTCATTTAAACTTTTTGTTAAAAGAAATTCACCAACTTTGAAATTGTTATCATAAAATACGAGGTTTTGATCCCTCATTTTTATGTTGGTACGTAGGAACAAGACCGAAGGTCTTGTCAAACACAAAAATATAATTAATGAATTCTTTTCTCACCCCCACACTCTATTTTTCTCAAACATCATTTATACCAAAAACACATGCACACATAAAAAAGGGCTCCCTAGGAGTACCTAGGACACTTTGGGTGCTAACACCTTCCCTCTATGTAACCAACCCCCTTACCTGTGATCTCTAGCATTTTATTAGTTTTGATTTGAAAACTTCTTATCTTTGGGGTTTGTTCGTACTTTTCCCTTTTCCTTTAGAAACAATAAAAGCACGGTGGCGACTCTGGTTTTATTGACGTTAAGCTTATCCATAGCATGATGGTCATGAATTTATTGCTACACATGTGTGTTGATTATATAGATTTGAATAAAGCCAATCCAAAAGATAATTTTCCTCTGCCACACATTGATATGTTGGTAGACAACACAACTAAATTCAAAGTCTTTTCATTTATTGACGGATTTTCCAGTTATAATCAAATTAAGATGGCACCTGAAGATATGGAGAATACCACATTCATTACACCTTGGGAAACATTCTGTTATCGAGTGATTTATTTCGGTTTAAAGAATGCTGGTGCAACGTACCAGAGATCTATGGCCAATATTTTCCATGATATGATGCATAAAGAGATTAAAGTTTATATTGATGATATGATTGTTGAATCAAGGATTGAAGAAGAGCATGTTGAGAATTTGTTGAAGTTATTCCAGCGTTTGAGGAATTATAAACTCCACTTGAATCCCAATAAGTGTACTTTTAATGTTTGCTCTGGCAAGTTATTGGGCTTTATTGTCAACGAGAAGGGTATTGCAGTTGATCCTGCCAAGGTCAAAGCAATACAAGAGATGCCTGTGCCAAAAACTGAGAAGTGAGTCAGAGGTTTTCTCAGTCGCTTGAACTATATCTCAAGATTTATATCGCATATAACTGCCAGATGTGCGCCTATATTCAAGCTCATTCATAAAGATCAGTCTTGTGATTGGACCGAGGATTGCCAAAAATCTTTTAATATCTGTAAGACCCCAATTTTGTCCCTAAGATACCTCATCATATCATATCATATCATTGCATTGCCTCAAGGACATGGTGCACTTTGCTTGCTTACTTGTGGGTGGGTCATCTTTTGAGAGTGGTTCTTGATCATCAAGCATGTGTTGCATTTGTATATCATTGCTTTTCATTTGTTTACTAACCAAAAAGTACAAAAATATTGTCATCTAACCTTGCTACTTGCAGATGAAGCAACATTAGGTCAAACAGTCAAAGGCATTTCATTTGAGCTATAGATGGTGGCCATTCTGAAGAATTTGGACCCCATGATCATTAATCAAGAGTTCATATGAGTTGTGATATCATTTGGAATCAAGATCTCAAGTGGTAGAGGCTTGGATTTCATCTGAGCATAGCCAGGTCAACTGAAATCCTAGAAAAGTCAACACAAGTCAACTATGCATTCAACCATGGATTTGAAGGTGAGAGATGGTTAGAAAGGCCTCATTCATGTCCATACAAGTCTTATTTGACATTTCAAACATCAACAATGGAGAATTTGAGGTCAGATGAAAACTTTCCAAAAATAGTAAGTGACCTATAATTTCAAACTGCCAAAAATGGAAAGGTTTTCTCCTCAAGTTTACATCATCAAACAAGCTTCAAATGAAATTTTGTCCAACATGAAAGTTGAAGATCTTGCTCTCACCTTTCCAAAACGTCCAAGAACATTTATTTCTCATGTGTGGTTAAGAAGTTATGGATCAATCATTGCCAAGCAAATTTGAACTTCAAGAAGGCATAACTTTTGAACCAAAAAGCCAATTGAAGTGGTTCTTTTTGCAACATTTCCATCTTGATATGCTCTATCCAAAACATGCATCATAAACCATGAATTTCCTTCACAAAATATTGGCATTTTCACTTGAATTTCATTTGAATTTTTGAGGGAAATCTCCAATTTGAAAATTATGCATTGCATTCACCTTTTGCCAATTACATTTGCCTCCAAACAGATTTTTCAGCTCATTCCAAGCAAAACACGAGCACTGTAGCATTGCTTTGCACATGTGAGGGTGATTTGGCCATTTTGCATAAACACTCCCATTTCCCTAATTCACTTAGCATTTGATTAGAGCTTAAGCTAAACATGATTAACAGATGGTATATAACCATAATCCTAACAGAAAATCATAACAACAACTTCATAATTTCAGATCTAAAAATTTTCTCTCAAAATTCTCTCAACTTTTTCATCAATTTTCTTCATCTCCTTTGCCTATTTCTTGGTTTGTTCATCATCTACATGCATAATTGAAGATTGTTGAAGCAAGATCTTGAAGAATTCAAGCTGAATCGTGGACTGTTGAAGCTCATGCACATCCATGGCAGTTGAAGTTTCTGGATAAATCAAGCATTGTTGAGCTATTCTCTCTCATCCATTCATTCATTCAAGTGTTGAGGAAGATCTGTTTCAGCTTTTCCAAGCCTAGATTGCACGATTTCACTTCTGTTTCTCCAGCAAGGTCAGAATTCGAATCTTATAATTCATGAAATTATGATATGCATCTTGTAGATCCTTCAATGCTGATCATGTTGAACTTTAGATCCATTAATTTCATGCAGTATTGAAGTAGTTATGTTGATTTTAATTTTGACATGTTGAACTTCTTTTGCTCGATCCATTCATATCATGTAGAATTAGGTCAAATTAATACTGGATTGTTGATGTGTGAGGTGAGAGGAATCCATTGGTATGCGTTTCATGAATTTCTGTGATGATTTGTTCTTGATGATGATGAACATGATGAACACATGGTGAATGTTAGGGTTTTAATCTCCAGGTCGTGTTTGATCCATTCCTTCGTGTGTTGCATGCAATTTCATGTTAAGGCTCATGCACTGGTCCAACGTGTACACTGCGTGGCTTATTGATTGGCTGGGAGCGCTTTTCAGCGCCAGCTAGACTTAAGTGAAACGGTGCGTTTCACTAGGAAACGCGCCTGTTTCAAATCTATGCATGGTTCGATCCTCAGTGGAGCCATTTCCAAAAATGCCTTGTTGATTTATCTTTCTTATCTTCATCCATGTTCATGCTACTTCATCATGCATTTTTAAATTTTTCTCTTCACTAAAAAAATCATAACTCCATAAATAATCATCCAAATCACATGAGATTTTTTGCATATTGTTCCTTATCATGTCTACTATTTTATGGTTATTTTTCCAGAATTTGTGCTCGGTTGGATTTTTAATTTGCCTAGGGTTTGTTCATGCATATGCTATGTTGTACCTTGCTTGCCATTTTGGTTGTGAAATGATGATGGTTGATCCAATGAATGTGAAAATTGACATGCTTAAACTAGACATCCTAATGATCATTTTGGTATAGAGTTTGCATTTTTCTCATTTCTGGTTGTTGAGATATGATCTGATTAATGTAGGTGTGACAATGTGTGTCACACCTTTGTTTGCTTGATTTGCTGATTTTATTTACCATGCCAAATAAATGCCAAATGATCTGAATTTTTTGCATGATACTACTTCTGGATGTTAGGATTGATCATGAATTTTTGTAGAATTTTTGGATCCATTTCTGATTTGTTTGAGATTTTCTTTGCTGATTGGTCATATTTGGACTTTTGTTGAGTGTTGAACTTAGATGATTTGTGAAATGTTTATGCTTTATCATATGAACTTGAAATTTTACACATGTTTTCTAGACACATTGAAGTTCATTGTGGATTTGGTTTAGGTCATTTAGCACTTGTCATTTCTGTTTTAGGATTGCCTTAAGTTGATGTATCAATTTGTGCCTCCTTTGAGCTTGATTATGCTTACATTGACTTATGGAATTTCTTTGACTTGCTTATACTTGTCCAAATGCCTTGATTTTTGGTATGATGATCATTTGATGTGTTCTGTTTAGCCATGATTTTTCTTGAGATTTATTGAATCATTTTTGAGTTGATGTAGATTGGTTCATTCTGTTTGCATCATTGAGCTTTCAACTTGCATGCTTTGACATGATTTGTTTGTGAAATGAAATTGGTTGATGCTTTTGACATGAGACCACTTGGATGATGTTCTTATTTAAGTAATCTTGATTCTTGTCAATTTTCATGTTCTGTTTTGGTTTATTTCTACTTCTTTGACCCTAGGCCTTGTCCTAGTGGTTTGCTTCTCATGTTTGAGCTTGTTTTCAGGTTAAGGAGTACATGGCCTTAAGGAGATTAATTCACATTGCTTGAGTTGGTTTATTTGATTGTTATTGACTAACATTGACTTATTTTGTAGGATGCTCTTAGCTCATTTGAGTTGACCTTGTGCCTTGCACTTTGTGGCCTTACTTGTTTGATTGTACATTGTTTGTTGACTGTTGGGTTATCTGTTTGACTTTTTGAATTGTATACTGATTGAGCTGGATTGTTTTTAGGTACATTAGTTGCTTAAGTTCATTTTGAACTTGCTTTTGCTAGGTTGCTTAACCAATTAGGTATAATTTCTTTTCTTCATGTAGTCTGGAAGACCTGGCCTGTTATTTGGCCAGGCACCTGTCTGAAGTCCTCCTTAAGAGGCAATGTTTGTGATTGTTTATCTTTGTCCCCAAGCAGGAAAAGTCCTTTTGATAAGGCAATCGGTAGATAAAAGAGATGTGTAGTCCATCTCCTACTATTCTGTGTGTCATCCCTTTGCTCACATTACATGTTGTAGCATTGTGGATCTTAACCCAAGATCTATAGAGTCATTCACTTGTGGAGAGAGTTCCAACTTTCTGAACTCCCACACTTTCTATCATTCAAAGCTCTCCCAGGCCAGGGATAAGAGCTATGAGGCACACCCCTCATCTCCATTTCATCTGCTTCACCTTAACTCTCAATGTTAAGGTTAAGAGCACAACTTACCCCATTCCAGTTGACTGTAAAGTCTAACGTTGCTTGAGCCTAATTGCTTGTATATAGCGTGTGCTAACTAAATTGATTGTCTGATTACTTGATTCATCTGTGCATAGTTGCTTGAGTGTGCTTTAGTGCATTTGTCATCATCATTTGTATATCATTTCATAAGCTTTGCTTTATAGCATTTTTGCTTTGTCCATGGAGGAGACAAGCATAAGTCCATTACTTGGCAGTTGTTCCAATGATATGGTGTGAGACTAGTGTAAGTCCATTGATTGGCATCTGGTATCATTATTTTATTTTAGGAGATTGGTGTAAATCTATTGATTGGTATCCGGTATCCACCTTTGTTTGTGAGATTGGTGTAAGTCCATTGATTGGCATCCGGTATCACCTTGCTTCTTATTTGCTTACTTGCATTGTTGCGTCATTCCAAAGGACACACTTGAATCATCTTCCATATGATTTCAAGAGGTGAACATCTGAGAAGTTTTACTGCCTCACCCTTCCATTTTTGTGTGTGTTTTCAAAACTCCCTTTTCACATGTTAATTCAAAAACTTTGACATCTATTGTGCAAACATTTTCACTTCTTTTCAAATTAGAAACCTAGGCCCTAAGCCTATGATTTTCAAACTCATTTTCATAACACTTCTTCTGAATCAATTCTAACCATACTTTGACCATACTTTTCATGAATACTCAAATCAATTAATTTCACTCACTCAATTGCTTTTGTGGCCCAAGCCCACTTCTCACTCAAGTTTTCATGCATTAGCCATAGGTTTGATTTATCCTAGTTGGTTGATGTTAATCTCACCTTTTGTCCTTAGTGATCGAACTGTAAGACTTCCGTACTGAAAACAGGGTTAACCCCTCTAGTACGTCGAAGCTATTCTCACATGGTGGACTTGTTGTTTGTATAAGGTTTAGTTTTCTCCCGTGGATAACGAAAGACCTTAGGGCTTTTGTTTTAAAATGAACCCACTCATATTTTGGAAATCTTTTAGCCGAACTACGGCGTTTTGATCCTTACCTTTCATGGAAGGTACGTAGGCAACGGGTTCATCCGTTCAAACACAAAAACAATAAAAATTGTATATTCTTTTCTCATCCCTTCCATCATTGTTTGCACAATATGTCATAAACAAATAAACTTTTTTATACAACAAATGTGAAAAGAGGTTCCCTAGGAGTACCTAGGACGTTTTGGGTGCCTAACACCTTCCCATTGCGTAATTTACCCCTTACCCAGATTCTCTGATCTTTTATTAGTTTTCTATGTGTAAAACTTCTTAGGCTTTTGTTCGCTTTTTAGCCATTCCTTAGGATAAATAAAAGTGCGGTGGCGACTCTATCTTTGTATGCTTTGCTTTTGATTTAATCAATAAATCATATAGCGACGAATACACCGCTACAACATCATCAAAGAGTATCTACTTAAGCCTCTGATTTTGTCTCCGCCTGTTGAAGGAAGACCGTTGATCATGTACTTGATTGTGCTTGAAGAGAGTATGTGTTGTGCTCTTGGTCAGCAAGATAAATATGGGAAGAAAGAATATGGAATTTACTACCTCAGTAAGAAGTTCACCGACTGTGAGTCTCGGTACTCTATGCTCGAGAAGATATGTTGTGCTTTGGCTTGGGATGCTAAATTCCCGCGCCAGTATATGTTGAAGCATACTACTTGGTTGATATCCAAGATGGATCCAATCAAGTACATTTTTGAAAAGCCTGTTTTACCTAGGAGGATTGCCCGTTGGCAGATGTTGTTATCTGAGTATGATATTGAATATCGAGCTCAGAAAGTTATTAAAGGTAGTGTCTTGGCTGACCATTTGGTTCACCAACCTATTGATGATTATCAGTCAGTGCAGTATGATTTCCCTGACGAAGAGATATTATATTTGAAGATGAAAGATTGTGATGAACCATTCTCGTTGGAGCATGGTATTTGATGGAGATGTTAATTCATATGGTAATGTCATTGGGGTAGTGATTGTTACTCCTCAAGGCACTCATTTTTCGTTTACAACTAGATTGACCTTAAAATGTATGAATAATATGGCTAAGTATGAATCTTGGATTATGGGGATCAAAGAAGCCATTGATCTTAGAATTAAATATCTTGACACCTACGGAGATTCAGTTTTGGTGGTTAATCAGATCAAAGGTGAATGGGAGACGAATCAACCCGGTTTGATACCATATAGAGGTTATGAGAGGAGGATATCAACTTTCTTTACAAAGGTTGAGTTTCATCATATTCCTCGAGATGAAAACCAGATGGCAGATGCTCTTTTAACGTTGGCATCCATGATTGTGGTGAAGTTTTGGAATGAAGTTCCCAATCTGACTATGATGCGTCTTGATAGGCCAACTCATGTGTTTGCTGTTGAAGAAATCAAGGATGATAAGCCATGGTATTATGATATCAAATGTTTCCTCCAAAGTCAGATTGACCTGCCTGGGGTATCTTTGAAAGATAAGAAGACTTTGAGAAGATTAGCTGGCAACTTCTACCTGAATGGTGATGTGCTATATAAGAGAAATTTTGATATGGTTTTGCTCATATGCGTGGATATACATGAAATAGACTTATTGATGGCAAAAGTCCATGAAGGTTCCTTTGGTACTCATTCTAATGGACATTGTATGGCAAAAAAGATATTGAGAGGAAGTTACTATTGGCTGACAATGGAATCTGATTGTTGCAAGTTTGTGAAGAAATGTCATAAGTGTCAAATTTGTAGGGATAAGATTCATATTCCTCCGACACTTCTGAATTTCAGTTCCTCTCCATGGCCCTTCTCAATGTGGGGAATTGATATGATAGGCATGATTGAGCCCAAAGCTTCGAACAAACATTGTTTCATTTTGGTGGCTATTGATTACTTCATAAAATGGGTTGAAGCGGAATCATATGCAAATGTGACCAAGCAAGTTGTTGTAAGGTTTACCAAGAATCAGATTATATGCCATTATGGTGTGCCAAGTAAGACCATTACTAACAATGGATTGAACTTGAATAACAATATGGTGGAAGCTCTTTGCAAAGACTTCAAGATTGCACATCATAACTATTCTCCCTACAGACCTAAGATGAATGAGGATGTTAAAGCTGCGAACAAGAACATCAAGAAGATTATCCATAATATGGTTGTGACGTATAAATATTGGCATGAGATAATCCACTTTGCTTTGCATGGGTATCGTAGATTCCTCCGTACTTCAACAGGGGAAACCCTTTTCTCTCTTGTTTATAGCATGGAAGTTGTGCTCCTCGTAGAGATTGAGATCCTGTTAATGCGTATCTTCATGGAAGCCAAGTTGAATGGTGTCAGACCAGATTTGATCAGCTCAATTTTATTGAAGAGAAGAGATTCACTACCATGTAACATTGTCAGTTATATCAACAGAGAATGAAGAAAGCTTTTGATAAGAAGGTCAAGCCTCGTGTGTTCCGAGAAGGTGACCTCGTGCTAAAAAAGGTCTTATCTTTCAAGCCTGATGCTAGGGCCAAATGGACTCTTAATTACAAAGGCCCATATGTTGTTAAGAGAGCCTTCTCAGCCGGTGTATTGATTCTTACAACTATGGATGGTGAAGAGTTCACTTGTCCTGTGAACGCTGATGTAGTCAAGAAATACTTCGCCTAAAAAAAGAAAAGAACAGCTCGCTAAGTTGAAAACCCGAAAGGCCGACTTAGGCAAAGATGAGCGTATCGATGGATTGAAAACCCGAAAGGGTATTCCAGGAAAAAGTTAGAGACATGAAACAAAAACATTTATCCCGGTATATTGAGCACCCCGCCTCGGGGCAATCTAGGCAAAAATTAGGGATTATGTCAAGTAATTGCATCCGGCTGGTCCTGATCTTTGAGGCAGTTTTGTACAATCATTTGGTTCTGATTCATCATTCTCAACCTAAGACAAGAGCATAGTGGACTTCAGAGTTGGTAGGGAGAGTGGTGGTCATTATATTCAATGTAACCTTTTTCCATGTAAATTACCATTTTTCAAACTTTGTAAATATCCATGGAGTCTCGCCATTTGCGGACTACCATTCTATTAAATAAACTTGAGCTTGTGTCCAATTATTTGTTATTCTTATTTATTTCTGTTTAAATAAAATTGAAATTTTAATGATGATATTTTTGAAATAAAAAAATCAATGAATAATCATTTTTTCTGAAATAATAAGACATTTACTTTAAAAACGTCAATTTCAAAAAGGAATGTCAACAACAATCTAAGAATGGTAAGTCTTGATCTGTGGAGCATTGTTGTCTTCCCCAAGTAGCTTGTTGGTGATTTTACCTCCTCAACAGTTCGTCGTTCATCCCCAGTATAGTTGATGTGTTGTTCCATTTGCAGTTCATCCTTCTCCATCCGAGGCTCTCATGTTTTTGCATCCTCAGTTTGTATATTGGTGAATGAGCCCCGGATCTATGTGAAACCTCCATTTGGTTTTTCAGATTCCCAACACACTTATATTTGGTTGTTGCATAGTCGTGGTAGTTTCTCCCCTGAATGAGTCTGTAGATCCGGCTGATATATTTGGTACCTTGGAATTGGTTTATTTCTCAATCTCCAAAAAGAGTCTAATGACTGTTGTTTTTCTTTTGCGGAATTGGTATGTGATTTTCATCCTCGTTTGGCCTTTGATTTGTCCTGGCAGATTGGTTTCCCCAATAAGGTCACTAGAGTTGATATTTAGTTGATGGAATCCCCAGCAAGTTGTCTGGTTCCCCACTTAGATTTTTACCTCTTGTTGTGACATGGATCCCCAACTGAGCTCCATCTTCTGATAGAGGTTCTCCTCATTTCAGACAGTGTTTGATTATGAGCAATATTTGATGTAGTTATCCTCTGCAGGGTTGTCTCCCATTTGATATGGTGTCGACTTAAAATTCCCTGCAATGTTGACTTATTTCTTTGAAGTATATATATATATATCCCTCAGCTTGAGATGTTGATTCTCAGTAGATCTCTCTTATCCTCAGCATTTTGGTTGATATTCTCAGCAGTGCTTTCGTCCCCGCGAAATTGCCAAGTTGTATTTTCTCCTCTCCCAGAGAGTTTGAGTTTTTAAGCATGATTGGCTTATCCCCTAGCAGTATCTCCTCCTCTTTTAAGATTTGAGTTTGAGTTGGATTTTTTTTCATACCCGTGATTGCTATTAATATAGATATATTCTTCATTTCCTCTAAGCGCTGAGTTCTTCAGCATTTTTGGTCGGATGCATTTTCTCCATGCCTTTCCCTAACCAGAGTTGAGCTTTTGGATTATGATATCCCCAGACTTCCTCGAGTACTTGGTTGTATGCCATCCCCTGGGATAGGATATATTTGAGTTAGGATTTATATATTCGATGATTTATTTTCATCCCTAGCAAGTTCTTCAATTGGTGTTCCCATCTTGTTGAGATTAGCCGAGTATCTAGTAGTGATGATTGGATCTTCATATTTGTATCCTTTGTGCTCATTTTTCAGCATAGTCATATACATACTCATGCATATACATGTGTAGCGGTAAATTCATGACAATCAAGCTATGGATAAATTTAACGTCAATAAAACCAGAATCGCCACCGCACTTTTATTTTTTCAAAGGAAAAGGGAAAAAGTACAAACAAAACCCAAAGATAAGAAGTTTTCAAATCAAAACTAATAAAATGTCAGAGATTACAGGTGTAAGACCCCAATTTTGTCCCTAAGATCCCTCATGGCATCATACCATATCATTGCATTGCCTCAAGGATCATTGAACACCTTGCTTCCTTCCCTGTGGGTGGGATCTTTTTGAGAGTGGTTCTTGATCACCAAGCATTCCTTACATTTATATGTCATTGCTTTTCTTTTAATCACTAACCAAAAGTACAAAAATATGTCATCTAACCTTTGTCTTGCAGATGAAGCAATAACAGGTCAAACACATCAAAGGCATTCATTGAGCAATAGATGGTGGCCATTCTTGAGATTTGGACCCCACAATCATTCACAAGAGTTCATATGAGTTATGATGTCATTTTGAAGCAAAATCCCAAGTGGTAGAGGCTTGAATCTCATCAGAACATTTTCAGATCATCTGAAGACCTAGAAAGTCAACTGCAAAGTCAATTGTGGATTTGGAGGTGGGGAAATGATTGGAAATACTTCATTCATGTTCAAACAAGTCTCATTTGACATTTCAAACACTCACATTGAAGAATTTGAGGTCCAGTTGTAACACCCCAAAATTTGCCCTCCTCATTCATGCATTCATTTAGCATTTCATATTGCATTTCAATCAGAATTAGATCCAAGAAACTTTTTAAAAAAAAAAAAAAAAAAAAATAAATAAAAAAAAAAACGAAAAAAAATAAAATAAAAATAAAATAAAAAAACGAAAAAAATAAATAAATAATAAAAAACGAAAAAAAAAATGAAATAAAATAAAATAAAATAAAATAAAAAAATAATAATAATTTTTTACAAAATAAATAAATAAATAAAAATAATAATAAAAAAATAAATATAATATAATAGAAAAAACTTGGACTTGGACCTCTCTCATTTGAGCCCACAAAGCCATGAAAATCAGGTTATAAAAGAGGGAGATCAGACAGAAAAAGGAAGAGAAGCAAAATACTCTGAGGTTTCCTTGAAACAAAACCCTGGACAAAACCTGAAGAGAAACCTGACAGAGAACTCAGAGCAACCCCCAGGCAGCTCTGAAAAATTCAATCTGACTCACACACTTTCATTGCCTTGCACACCCAGTCGTGCCATCTGATTTCAACTGATCTCTCCAATCAGGTTTGCCCTATTCCCATTATTTTACGCCTTCAATTTGAATGTTCTAAATGTGTGATGTATTATGTTTGAATTTGGAAGTGTGGATATCGTTAGGTTTCGCATATGCATGAATGGGTGAAACCTATGCCTTGAATGTTTAATCACATGATTTCTGAAATGTATGCCACAGGGTTTGAGGTTTCTGAAACCATACTGTTATCCATGAAAAAAATGCTTATCGTGTTTCACTAACCCTTTTGTTGAGTTTTTGTGAGGGCTCACAGACTCTTGTAGAGATGGTTTGCGTGGTTTTCCCACTTTATTTGTGGGATACCCCCTGGAGGTTCATTCCGATTACCTGTACTGACTCACCTTTCTTTGATGGCATTAGCTTGGGAGATCCCTGGGTTTCTTACTCCTTTAATTGCTGTTACTTCGGATCTTTATCCGTGTGGTACTTTTACCTCTTTTCCGCATGTTATCGCTTTCTTAGCTGGAAGACCTCGATAGGAGGCATTTGTTTTCTTTTGTTTATTTACTTCTGAGCCCCTTGTTGGCACATTTACTTTATACATGTTTGTTTTGTATGTGTTCGGATCCCTGCAGGTAGCGCGGTTCCTTCGTCAAGGACTGCCTTTTTGCCCTTGAGCATCCCAAACCCTAAAACCCAAAGCAACACGTTAACTCCTTCTACTACAGGCGAGTAAGTCTCCAAAGGTCGAGCATCCGGTAGATTGCATAGTGACGTCGTTCGTCCAAAACCCAATCCATAACCCCGTAGTTAGCCGAACTACGACTTGCTCTGATTCTCATTCCAGATGAGATACATAGGCATAAGACGCGATGTCTTAGCGAGCACACATTCCCCCAACCCATAGGTCAGCCGAGCTACGAAGACTCTGATTCTCATATTCAGATGAGATACGTATGCAGTGGATGCGACATTCGCGCGAGTCATTTTCATTTAACCCTTTTTTTTGGTAAACAGCACAAGATAAACTCACACCCTTTAGACAAGAACTACACAAGTGGATCTCGTAGAGTACTACGGATGCGTAGGGGTGCTAATACCTTCCCTTCGCATAACCGACTCCCGAACCCAAGATTTGGTTGCGAGACCCCGTCTTGTCCTTTCCTTTTTCAGGTTTACTTCGAGTGTTTCCTTTCCCTCCTTTGGGATGAATAAAGCACGGTGGCGACTCTTCTATCATTTTCTTTCGCCGGTTGTTTTTTCGCGCACTGTATTTTTCAGGTTGCGACAGCTGGCGACTCTGCTGGGGACTAAGAAGTTGACCTCTTGCTGGTCCATCTTCCCTAAGCGAGTCCCTCCTAGCTTATGTGATTTCTTGTTTATTGGGTGTTCATGCTTTTGTACCTTTATTTGCTTACCTGCTTGCATGCATCTGTTGTATCTGTTGGATCTGTTTGTTTGTTTGTTGGGATGGGGTGTTCTATGAGAGATAAGCCCATTACCCAGGCTTGAGTGTACACACAGGTTTTAGAGTGGATAATCATGAGGCTTGCGTGGCGTGTTGCTACGTTAAGTCGTTCGTGAAGAACCACACCCAGACGAGGTTTCTTTTGGATATATTATGTCTTACGGGTGTTCCGTAACGGCAGGATGTTCCTCTAGAAATCGTCGACTCTGGTGACCATTTCCCGAGAACTCAGTCGAGGCCTCTCCTCCGAGACGTGATTATGTTAGCTCTGGTGGGCGTATTCTCGCTGCTCAATCCGAGGATCCCGAGACTGGGAACTTGCTATTAGGATGTCCTGTTGAGGGGAGTCAATGGAGGTCTTTTGTCCCATAATAATACCAAACCTTCAGTGGTAAACATATTATTCGCGACTGAAGGGCTGAAGCTGACGAACTTCTGTTCTTAGAACCTACTAGTGAGGGGCGGGCTAAATTCAGGAAACCTTAACCTCCAACCAACCCGGTTTTCTGGAGCAGAGTTTTGGTCTTGTATTATATTCCTCAGTGAATTTCTCTCCAGGCAGTGCAACCTGACAGATGTTCAAGCGGATCCATCAATTCTGATTGACATGCCTTTGCATTGCATAACATCATCTGCATATTTGCATCCAACATCTCATGCTTATTCATTTGCAGGGTATTCCCTTTCAAAACGTGGGTGCCTTAAAACTGAACAAGCAGTGCATCGCATACCATGCATATTAACCCTTGTCTGTTTTGCAGGTGTCACCGCAGTGTCTAATGTTTGTTCCCTGTATTAGGCAATTATTGGTCCCAAGCGAGTCCACAGGTACCCGACAAAGGAAAATCGTCCACAGCTAGCGATGGACCAAGTACAGAAAGAGCTGGCTGATATGCGTGAAAGGATGGATCAGTTCATGACATTGATGACTGGTATGGCAGAAGGCCAGGAAAAGCTGAGGGAATTGGTTGAGCAACCGAGACCCGGTCCGGAGGTGGAGATACCAAATGCTGAGGGAAACCCTGGTAACCCTGGGAACGCTGATAACCCTGTGAACACTGGTAACGCGGGTAACACAAATGCTGATGGAAACCCGGGTAATGTTGGCAACACATGGAATGTTGGAAATGGTATTGGCGGAAGGTACAATGTGAATCAAGGAATTCGGATTAACGGGCGCCCCGTTACTAAAGATTATCAGTATGATCAATTTTATTTGCACGACGAGGCCCTCGAGACCACTCGCCGTATGGATGAGCTTGCTGAGAAGCTCAAATCTTTGGAGTCTCAAAATTCCTTAGGCTTTGATGTCACAAATCTTGGTCTGGTTCAGGGAGTAAGGATTCCTCACAAGTTCAAACCCCCTACTTTTGAGAAATACAACGGGGCTTCGTGTCCACGCACTCATCTCCAATCTTATCTGGGAAGGTTGGGAGCTCACACGGAAGATGAAAAGCTGTGGATGTACTATTTTGAAGACAGTCTAACTGGAGCTTCTCGTGAATGGTATTCTCATTTGTCTCGTACTACCATCAAGAGCTGGAAAGACTTGGCAGAGGCTTTTGTCAAGCAATATCAATACAACTTAGACATGGCTCCAAATCGGACCTTGTTGCAAGGTATGTCTCAGACTGCCAAGGAAACCTTTAGAGAGTATGCCCAGCATTGGAGACAGATTGCTGCGTCCGTCCAACCCCCTATGTCTGAAAGGGAGATGGCGGACATGTTCATGAACACTCTTCAAGGCAATTATATTGAGAGATTGGCTGCTTGCCCGTCAATCAGCTTTGCAGAGATAGTAATTGCTGGAGAAAGAATCGAGAGTCTGTTGAAGATGGGCCGAATTCAAGACAATAGTGCTTCCAACTCATCAGGTCCCAAGAGACCGTTTGTTGGTAACGGTCAGCGAAGAAAAGAAGGCGAGGCAAGCGTTGTGTATGCCGGCAGAGGCAGGGGTAGAGGACGCCCTAATTATTATCAAGATCAAGTGGCCGCAGTCACTATTCCAACACCTGTTCCTCAACCGCAATATCATCTGCAACAACAACCCAGGTACAACAATCAACAACAAGGAGGTAATCCGGGTCAGCAGAGACACTATCAACAACGTCCAAGGCAGACGGACCGGGTCATCGAGCCAATCCCAATGCCTTATTCAGTATTACTTCCCAAGCTGATTGACATGAATCTGGTTACGTTGAGAACTCTGGCCCCACCAATCGATCCCAATAATTTGCCTAGAGGTTATGATGTCAACGCCAGATGTGCTTTTCACTCCAACGCACCTGGCCATACTACAGATAATTGCAAGGCTCTCCAGTTAAAGGTACAAGATTTGAGAGATGCCCAGGCTATCAATTTTGCTCCGGTGCCTAATGTTATCCAGAACCCGATGCCGGCTCACGGCAGGCAGAGGATTAATGCTGTTGATAGCGGGGAAACTTTGAATTTGGTTTTTGATGTCACTAAGGTGAAGACTTCGCTATCGGTGGTTAAAGACCGACTTCTGAAAGGACAGATTTTCCCGGGCTGTGGGGAAGAATGCAGAAATTGTCAAGCTGCCGAAAACGGATGTGACAGTTTGAGAAGGGGTATTCAGCAACTGATAGATGAAGGTTGTCTTCAGTTCGATCAGGCTCGTCCAGTGAAGAATGATGTATCGACGGTGACGTTTTATTTCACTCCTGAAGAAATATATGTTCCCGAGAGACTCGCTCCGACAACAATATATTTCCCAGAAAGTACAGAACCAGCAGCGGTGAACATCGAAAGTTCAGCGCCAGTTGCAATTTACTCTGACAGCCCTCAACCGACTTTGGTTGGTCCGATCACCATCACAATACCAGAACCCGTTCCGTATGAGAAAGACAGTGCTATCCCGTGGCACTATGGGGCTGATATCTACTGCCAGGGGCAGAAAGTTAACGAAGAAGACATTGACATTGGTAGCTCCGCTGTAGACAATGTTGGAGGGGTTGGTGGCTTCACTCGCAGTGGACGCCTATTTGCACCATCAACATTACGCGCGAATACTGAAGCCGAGGCAGCTGCCAAGGCTAAAGGGAAACAGATGGCCGTCGAAGAGGTTACTACTGAGGAAGATCCTCCTAAGACCGCATTCGAGAAGGAAGTGGATGAGTTTATGAGGATTATCAAGAAAAGTGACTACAAGGTAGTCGACCAGCTAAATCAGACACCCTCAAAGATCTCCATTCTCTCACTATTGATGTGCTCTGAGGCGCACAGAGCAGCCTTGTTGAAAGTACTGAATATGGCCTATGTTCCACCAGAGATAACTGTTAACCAGCTGGAGTCGGTAGTTTCCAATGTAAACGCTAGCCGGGGGCTAGGTTTCACCGATAATGACCTGACATCTGAGGGCAGGAATCACAACAAAGCCTTGCATATCACAATGGAGTGCAAAGGGGTGATGCTTTCCCATGTTTTGGTTGATACAGGCTCTTCTCTGAATGTTCTTCCAAAGAAAGCCTTAACGAAGTTGGATTGCGATGACACCATCCTGAGGCCAAGTAACTTAGTTGTGAGGGCTTTTGATGGCTCTAAGAGAGCTGTCTTTGGCGAAGTTGAGTTGCCAGTTAAGATTGGACCGCAGGTGTTCAAGAGCACCTTTTATGTGATGGATATCCAGCCTGCCTACAGTTGTCTGCTAGGTCGGCCTTGGATTCATGTTGCCGGTGCTGTTACTTCTACCCTCCACCAGAAGCTCAAATATGAACTAGAAGGTCAGGTCGTCACTGTCTGTGGTGAAGAGGATATTTTTGTTAGCCACCTGTCTACATTTAAGTATGTAGAGATGGACGGCGAGATGCACGAGATGCTGTGTCAGGGCTTCGAAGCCATAAACATCAATGAGGTCGCGCCCGAAGCTGTCTTTTCACCTGAGTTTGAGAAGGTCGGGACTTCTATCTCTTCATACAAGCAAGCTGTCGAAGTGGTTAAAGCTGGTAATGCCCAAGGCTGGGGCAAATTTGTGGAGCCAGTCATCAAAGAAGACAAGTTTGGATTGGGGTATGCTCCGGGATCTCAGAAGAATGAAACCGGTACTCTCTCCAACGGGGGTTTGGTTTCTCCCCACATCGTCAATGCTGCAGATGAAGACAAGGCTGACAGCAACTGTGACTTAGATAGCTGGATTCGCCCGTGTGTCCCGGGAGAAAAGCTCGACAATTGGTCGTCTGAAAAAACCGTCCGGGTTACTCTACTGAAAGAGTGATTTTTATTGTTTTCCTTTATTACATGCATAATAAAGTCTTACACTTTGCCCAAGGTGTAACGTCTCATTTGTAGGGCCATCCATTTAGTTATATTTCGCAATTATTTTTATCATCAATAAAGGACGGCTTTTGCAAACAATTTTGTGTTCTCTTTCTTTCAGTTTTTTACTTTTACAAAAAAAATGGCAATGTTTCTTTTTTCGTTTTTTCTTTCTTTCCAAAAAAAAAATCTCTCATTCTAAGGTAAAGCATGATCCTCCATCATGCAGAGCTGACCACCCGGATCTCACTACTAACGACACTGCTATGGCCAAGTATGACTTCGACAATCCTATCTATTAAGCCGAAGAAGGGGTTGAGGAAGATTGTGAATTGCCTGAAGGGTTAGCCAGATTGTTGAAACAGGAGGACCGAGCTATTACACCTTATCAGAAGGTGATTGAGACCGTCAACATCGGTACCGCAGACGACAAGAAAGAGATCAAGATCGGGGCCAGTCTACAGGCCGAGAGGAAAAGACCGTTGATCATGTACTTGACTGTGTTAGAAAGGTCAATGGGTTGTGTGCTCGGTCAGCATGACGAGTCAGGTCGAAAAGAGCACACAATACACCACCTTAGCAAAAGTTTACCGACTGTGAATAAAGATACTCACTGCTCGAGAAAACTTGCCGCGCTTTGGCATGGGCTGCTCGCCAACTAAGACAGTATATGTTGACACACACGACTCTATTGATAAGCCAGCGTTTACCGGAAGGGTTGCTAGGTGGCAAATGATGCTGACAGAGTATGACATCCAATACACCTCACAAAAAGCCATCAAAGGAAGTGTCTTGTCAGACTATCTTGCCGAGGAACGGATTGATGATTACCAACCTATGAGGTTTGACTTTCCTGATGAGGACATCATGTTTCTCAAATCGAAAGATTGCGAGGAACCACTCCCGGAGGAGGGGCCTGACCCTGAATCCAAATGGATTATGATGTTTGATGGGGCGGTCAACGTCAATGGTCGCGGAGTTGGTGCAGTGTTGATCACGCCGGAGGAGGTTCATATGCCATTTTGTGCCAGAATAACTTTTCCCTGCACCAACAATGAAGCCGGACGAAGCAGAATGGGTCCGTTCTCGACACAATCAGCTGAGCCTAGTTGAGGAAAAGAGACTAGCAGCTATATGTCATGGCCAACTATATCGGAGACGGATGAAGAGAGAATTTGATCAGAAAGTGCGCCCTCGGGAGTATCGAGTCGGTGAATTGGTACTCAAAAGAATTCTTCCTCCCAACACAGATCACAGGGGCAAATGGACACCGAACAACGAGGGTCCATACGTGGTTAAAAGAGTTTTCTTTGGCGGAGCTTTGATGCTAACAACCATGGATGACGAAGACTTCCCGTCCCCTGTCAACTCAGACGCGGTTAAAAAAAAATACTTCGCATAAAATAGACCCGCTGGATAGTAAAAAGAATAGTCCAGGCAAAAAAGGGCATCCCGACGAACCAAAAAAAAAGAATAAAGAGGTTCGGGCAAAAATTAGGGATATAAAAAAAAATGTACACCTGGTGAGTCGAAAACCCGAAAGGGCGGCTCAGGCAAAAATGGGTATCCCGGTGGATTGAAAACCCGAAAGGGGGGCGATCCAGGCAAAAGTTAGGGAATAAGCGAATGATTGTGATCTGAGTTCATCAGTGTTATATCACCGTTTCATTCAATCCAGCAATCTTCGAAGGTTAAAGATCGACTAATCATCCACTTCAGAAAGCAAGATGAGCAGAGCGTCTTGAGGACATACGAGCCATAGCAGAGTCGAAACTCGGTGGGACCCCGTATCCCCATTGCCATTAGGATAGTTCTCTTTTTATAGCGATCACCTCTTTTCAGAGATCAGCTTCCTGATACCCTCGCCTATTCCTGGCACAAATTTTCTCCCTAGTAAGAGTCGAATAATTCAGTTAAAGAGCCTCTTTATTTTTCATTTATCAGTTTGTTTGCAAAAATGTCCGAATTTTTGATAAAACATATTGCATATGAACATAATGGTGGCTTTTGCAAATGATTTTCACAGGAAAACATTTAAAATTGCTTTGAATGTGCTTAATCCCGGACGGTGAATTCAAACCGAGTAATTCCCCCGAGGCATACGTGTATTTTTGGTTGCAGGTCACAGGAACCGGATGCCAAGTCATGAATCCTCATCCCCAAGCGGTTGACAAAGTCTCTCCTCAGCAGAGCATGTTCCTCAGCAGAGCATGTTCCCCAACAGAGTTGACAGTATCCAGACTGTCTAGCCCCAGTAAAGTTGACAATATCCAGATTGTATATCCCCATCGGAGTTGACAGTGCCAGACTGTATCTTCCCGGCAACAGCGAAGTGGTTGCATACCCAACAGATGAGAGGGTGGTGTTCCCAGTGTTCATCTCATTCCCCAGCAAATTATTTTTAACAGATTTGTTAATCCCCAGCTTGAGGGCGATTAGCAAGTTCATATCCCCAGCAAAGGTCGTTTCCTACGAAATTTCCCCAGGAAGTGTTTTCCCCACAGACTCTCCTCACAGAGCCTCGCCGAACAAAGTTTCCATAGTTGATACTCCCCCCGCAAGGTCAACTTTTCAAGCAGCCAATTTATTTTTGGTGGCTCATTGGTCCCGGCAGACGGATCATTCCCCACAGAGCATTCAAGGATTGATACAGCGATCTGTTCCCTACCGGAGTTTGCTTCCCCAAGCAGATTTCTTTTTACACCATGCATAACATTTGCATTTGCATGCATATCATATCAAGCATACACATAAGCTGATAAACAGGTTCTTCCAAGCAGACTGAAGAATTACTTTACAACCAAGGTCATGAGATTCAGCCAGAGGATCAAGCGTGAGTGATCCAGCCTGAGGGTCGTTTTAAAGATTCAGCCTGAGAATCGTTTTCCAGTGATCCAGCCTGAGGGTCATTTCGAAGATTCAGCCTGAGAATCGGTTTCCAGTGATCCAGCCTGAGGGTCATTTCGAAGATTCAGCCTGAGAATCGTTTTCCAGTGATCCAGCCTGAGGGTCGTTTTGAAGATTCAGCCTGAGAATCATTTTCCAGTGATCCAGCCTGAGGTTCATTTTGAAGATTCAGCCTGAGAATCGTGTTCCAGTGATCCAGCCTGAGGGTCATTTCGAAGATTCAGCCTGAGAATCGTGTTCCAGTGATCCAGCCTGAGGGTCATTTCGAAGATTCAGCCTGAGAATCGTGTTCCAGTAAGCCAGCCTAAGGCTCAATTTGAAGATTCCCCAGTGAAGTCGCCTACAAGCTTTATTTCCCCAGCAAGCCCAAGTCTAATTGAGGAGTCGTTACAACATGTTCTAGCCCGAAGAATATGTACGAAGCCCAAAAGTGGAATATTCTCGAAGCTGCATATCTAATATGAAGGTTGGGTGTAGATTTCAAAAGAGGGTCAACCAGCGCATGCCTCAGATGCGGGATCCTAATGATGGGAATTTATCATCAAAACAATCCAGATCTAGCCAGAAGATCGAAGTAGATTCAGCCAGAGAATCGAAACAAAGAAGATCTAGCCAGAAGATCGAAAATCGCAACAATTCAGATCTAGCCAGAAGATCGAAGTAGATTCAGCCAGAGAATCGAAACGAAGGAGATCTAGCCAGAAGATCGAAGAAGATCTAGCCAGAAGATCAAAATCGTATCCAGCCCGAGGATCAAAATTAATATCCAACCAGAGAACTAAATTGAGTATAGGTTCAGCCAGAGGATCGAAACTCCAGATTAAGCCAG
Source organism: Lathyrus oleraceus (assembly GCF_024323335.1). Lineage (NCBI taxonomy): Eukaryota > Viridiplantae > Streptophyta > Magnoliopsida > Fabales > Fabaceae > Lathyrus > Lathyrus oleraceus. Next base: position 189,995,797 of record NC_066580.1, on the reverse strand, counting down.
AAGACTGATTCAGATCCAGCCAGAGGATCGGAAGAAAAATAAACAGCGCGGTGTATTTCCGTGTTTTTGTGGTGTTCTCGGAGCGTAAATTTTCGGTTTGTCTTTGGTATTCAATCACAGCTCACCCCGTTTGTCTGATAAGCTGTTCGCTTTCATCCTACTCGGGTTAGCTGATGATTGAATAGGGGCAGCTGTAACACCCCAAAATTTACCCTCCTCATTCATGCATTCATTTAGCATTTCATATTGCATTTCAATCAGAATTAGATCCAAGAAACTTTAAAAAAAAAAAAACAAAAAAAAATAATAATAATAATTTTTTACAAAATAAATAAATAAATAAAAATAATAATAAAAAATAAAATAAAATATAATAGAAAAAACTTGGACTTGGACCTCTCTCATTTGAGCCCACAAAGCCATGAAAATCAGGTTATAAAAGAGGGAGATCAGACAGAAAAAGGAAGAGAAGCAAAATACTCTGAGGTTTCCTTGAAACAAAACCCTGGACAAAACCTGAAGAGAAACCTGACAGAGAACTCAGAGCAACCCCCAGGCAGCTCTGAAAAATTCAATCTGACTCACACACTTTCATTGCCTTGCACACCCAGCCGTGCCATCTGATTTCAACTGATCTCTCCAATCAGGTTTGCCCTATTCCCATTATTTTACGCCTTCAATTTGAATGTTCTAAATGTGTGATGTATTATGTTTGAATTTGGAAGTGTGGATATCGTTAGGTTTCGCATATGCATGAATGGGTGAAACCTATGCCTTGAATGTTTAATCACATGATTTCTGAAATGTATGCCACAGGGTTTGAGGTTTCTGAAACCATACTGTTATCCATGAAAAAAATGCTTATCGTGTTTCACTAACCCTTTTGTTGAGTTTTTGTGAGGGCTCACAGACTCTTGCAGAGATGGTTTGCGTGGTTTTCCCACTTTATTTGTGGGATACCCCCTGGAGGTTCATTCCGATTACATGTACTGACTCACCTTTCTTTGATGGCATTAGCTTGTGAGATCCCTGGGTTTCTTACTCCTTTAATTGCTGTTACTTCGGATCTTTATACGTGTGGTACTTTTACCTCTTTTCCGCATGTTATCGCTTTCTTAGCTGGAAGACCTCGATAGGAGGCATTTGTTTTCTTTTGTTTATTTACTTTTGAGCCCCTTGTTGGCACATTTACTTTATACATGTTTGTTTTGTATGTGTTCGGATCCCTGCAGGTAGCGCGGTTCCTTCGTCAAGGACTACCTTTTTGCCCTTGAGCATCCCAAACCCTAAAACCCAAAGCAACACGTTAACTCCTTCTACTACAGGCGAGTAAGTCTCCAAAGGTCGAGCATCCGGTAGATTGCGTAGTGACGTCGTTCGTCCAAAACCCAATCCATAACCCCGTAGTTAGCCGAACTACGGCTTGCTCTGATTCTCATTCCAGATGAGATACGTAGGCATAAGACGCGATGTCTTAGCGAGCACACATCCCCCCAACCCATAGGTCTGCCGAGCTACGAAGACTTTGATTCTCATATTCAGATGAGATACATATGCAGTGGATGTGACATCCGCGCGAGTCATTTTCATTTAACCCTTTTTTTTGGTAAACAGCACAAGATAAACTCACACCCTTTAGACAAGAACTACACAAGTGGATCCCGTAGAGTACTACGGATGCGTAGGGGTGCTAATACCTTCCCTTCGCATAACCGACTCCCGAACCCAAGATTTGGTTGCGAGACCCCGTCTTGTCCTTTCCTTTTTCAGGTTTACTTCGAGCGTTTCCTTTCCCTCCTTTGGGATGAATAACGCACAGTGGCGACTCTTCTGTCATTTTCTTTCGCCGGTTGTTTTTTTGCGCACTGTATTTTTCAGGTTGCGACACCAGTCAAAAATTTCCCAAAATAGAAAGTGACCCATAATCTGAAATTTCCAAAAATGGAAGGGTTTTGGACCAAATTCAATTCAATCTTACATCATCAAAAAAGCTTCAAATGAAATTTTGTTGAACATGAAAGTTGTAGATCTTTCTCTCCCATTTCCAAAATGTCCAAGATCATGAGCATATGATGTGTGGTTGAGGAGATATGATCCAATCATTGCCAAATATGCATGGGACTTCAAATGGCCATATCTTTTGATTCAAAGCTCCAAAATGAGTGGTTCTTTTTGCAATATTCTCCTCTTGACTTCTAATTTCCAAATCATGCATCACATTACGTAAAATCTCATCACATGATCACTTGTTAATCCATGCCTTTTTTGGAGGAAAATTGCAAAATTAAAAAATGGTGCATTGTATGGACTTTTTACCATTGCCATTGAGTTTAAAAAATGATTTTAAGTGAAAATAATGAAGCAATTGGTACTGTTCACGTGTAAATGGTACATGCACCATGCAAATTTGGATTTTGGCAAAACACCTTATTATCATTAACCAAACTAATTATGGATTAACAAAGTGATTAAGGCTTCATATAAATACCTAAACCCTAACAGAATTGAAGGAGGTTAATCATTTTTTCACATTTCAAGATCCAATTTCTCTCTCACTTCAAATTTTTCACTCATTCATAATTCCATTTTCTTCCAAATAGCATTGCATTTTGACTTCATATTCTTGTTCCTTAGCTTGGATTTAGTGTAGATCAATTGCTGTTTTGTTGAATTCGTGCAAGAATAGTGCAGTTCAAGTTCATGAAGTTGAAAATGGCATTTCTATTTTGAGCTAGATCCAGCACCATTCAAGCTTCAATTGCTTCATCAAACTTCATTTCAAGTATTGTAGAGTAGATTTGTACCAGTACAAGCTGTGGATCGTGTGAATTCAAAGGCTCTGCACTTCAAGAGGTCATAATTCGAATCTTTTAATTTTGAAATCCATTGCTATATTATTGTAGATCTTGTTCTCCTGATGAATCTGGTGAAAGAATCATGTAAATTTGATGCATTATTGACTGAGTTAGGGTTAATTCAAGTTTCATGCATGAACTTTATCTTGTTCGATTCTCTCTTAATACATGGAATTAGGCTTAGTTCTTGTTTGATCCATGATCTCCATGAGAAATGCAACATGTTGATGTCCTCGTTTTGATTTTCTGGAAAAAAATTATGGAAACGCATGAAGCTTTGTTCACTGTTCATCTTCTTCCTCATGAAGAAGATGAAGTTCATGCTATTGCCATGGTTTTGCTGTATAGCAACGCTTTTCCTGGTTCTGTCCACGCTGTGCTAGGGTTTGGTAGCGATTGGTCCACGCATGCGCTTACATTGCGCTTCCATTGGCTCATGTTGCTTTGACATTGCCACGCAAGCGCTGACCTCCACGTCGTTTAATGAAATGACTGTGTTTCATGATGAAACGCGCGCCTCTTTTCAAATCCTTACTGGCTTCGATTCCCAGCGAAGGAATAATTTCAAATGCTTCATCATTTTTATGTTTTCCCTCCTTATTTTCACATGCCATGCTTATTTCCATTTTTAATTTTTTCTCAACTATTTGAAAAATGCATCATTTGATCTCCAATTTTTTGCATCTTGATCCTTGTTCTGTCTAGTTTTTTATCATCATGATTTCCAAAATTGTGCTTGGCTGGATATTATTTGGTGCTAGGTTATGTGATCATATGTCTAATTGTGACCTTGCCTTGCTTATCTCTTTGTGAAATGCTTGTTTTTAATCTAATGAACTTGAAATTTAGCATGCTGATTCTAGACACATTGCTGGACATTTTGGTTTTGGTTTGACATTTTTCTCAATTACCATTTCTATTTTATGCATGTGCTAACATGGTGTGACAATTTGTGTCACACCTTTGATTGTCCAACTTGTGCAATTCAATTTCCATGCCAAATGATTTTTGTTGCTTCTGATTTTTTGTATGTTGATCATGTTAGATGTCTTGAATGTTCATGAATTTTTCCAGATTTATTTGAATCATTTCTGTTTTGATTTGAATTTTTCATTCATGATGATCACATATGAGCTTTGAAATTGCCTTGAACTTCTTTTGATCATGAAATGCATTTGATGATTGATTTTGATGTGAGCCTTGTTAGGATATGTCAATATGTATTTGAAGTTGCAATGTGTTGAATTTCAGCCCCTGTTTTGGATTTTTTCTTCATCTTTGACCCTAGGCTTTGACATAGTGGTTTGTTGCTTACATGTGAGTTTTGATTTCAGGTTAAGCATCCAAGTTCCATAGTTGATGATGCTTCATCATGTGAATATTGATATTTGCTTTTGATCACTAACATTGTGTGTTTTGTAGGTTGATGCTAACTCATTTGAGTTTGCCTTATGGCTTACACATCTTGTACATTGGGATTGTCTGTTGCTTATTGACTATTGTCTGAGTATTGTACTGATTTGTTTAGTGTTTCTACAGGTACCTAAGTTGCTTTAAGTTCATTTGAACTTTGCTTTGCTTGGTTGCTTAACCACTTAGGTATAATCCCTAATCTTCATGTAGTCTGGAAGACCTGCCATGTTACTTTGGCAGGCACCTGTCTGAAGCCCTCCTTAAGAGGCAATGTTTGTGGTTGTTTAATTTTGTGCCAAGCAGGTAAAGTCCTCTTAAGAGGCAATTGGCAGATAAAAGAGATGTGTAATCCATCTCCTGCTACTCAGTGTGTCATTCACCTTGCTCACACCATGTGTTGATGCATTGTGAATAAGAACCCAAGATCTTATAGAGTCAATCATTTGTGAAGAGTTCCTACTTTCTGAACTCCCACACTTTCCATTGATCAAAGCTCTACCTGACCAAGGATAAGAGCTATGAGGCACACCTCTCATCTCCATTTCATCTGCTTCACCCTAACTCTCAATGTTAGGGTTAAGAGCTCAAAACACCCCATTCCAGTTGGCTGTAAAGCTTAACCTTGCTTGAGCCTAATTGATTGTGTATAGTGTGTGCTAATTGACTTGTTTGTTTGCTTACTTGATTCATCTGTGCATATTTGCTTGAGTATGCCTTTGTGCATGTATCTTCATTACTTGTATATCATTCCATAAACATTGTTCATCACTTTGTAACATTTTGTTTTGTCCATGGAGGAGGCAAGCATAAGTCCATTGATTGGCAGTTGTTTCCTGTGATATGGTAGGAGACTAGTATAAGTCCATTGATTGGCGTCCGATATCCATTTTGTTTTAGGAGATTGGTATAAGTCCATTGATTGGCATCCGGTATCCATTTTGTTTTAGGAGATTGGTATAAGTCCATTGATTGGCATCTGGTATCCATTTTGTTTTAGGAGATTGGTATAAGTCCATTGATTGGCGTCCGGTATCCATTTTGTTTTAAGAGATTGGTATAAGTCCATTGATTGGCGCCCGGTATCCATTTTGTTTTAAGAGATTGGTGTAAGTCCATTGATTGGCATCTGGTATCCATTTACTTTGTTCATCTGTTATTTGCTTGGTGCCTATTCCAAAGGAATCACTTGAATCATCTACATATGATCTCAAGAGGTGAGCACCTAAGAAGTTTTACATCCCTTAACCCTCCCACCTTTTGTTTCTTTAAACCTTCCCATTGCGTAATTAACCCCCTTACCCAGATCTCTGATCTTTTCATTAGTTTTCTATGTGTAAAACTTCTTAGGCTTTTGTTCGCTTTTTAGCCATCCCTTTGGATAAATAAAAGTGCGGTGGCGACTCTATCTTTGTATGCTTTGCTTTTGATTTAATTAATAAATCATAAAGTGGCGAATACACCGCTACAGAAAAGTGGCGACTCTGCTGGGGAATAGATAACCCTTGGTGGTTTTGCCTACTTTTCACCCTTGTTGTATGATATTTGTTTATTTGTTATGACATATTTTTGTACAATTTGGGATTACTGTATTGATTATAATGATTGAATTGCTTGATATACAATTGCTTGTTTGCTTGGTGATCTCTGTGAGATGAGTTCTATACCCGAACTCGAGTGCACCTTAGGATAGGAGAATGGCATAGTCTCGTCGACTTGTGTGGAGTATTCCTTAGCAAGTTGACTTGCGAGTCCATTCACTTGGTGGAGGTCATGTTGGATTAATAATGTCACACAAGTTATTTGTGGTTAGGCATTATTCTTTCAATCATGTGCCTTAGAAGCCAAGGACCTTAGTTTACCAAGCCCATCTTGGCCTATTTTTAGGACGTAGTGCGGAGGTCGTTCAGATGTAAGATCTAATGCGATTGTTACGCGATACTACACTCATAAGAGTCTCTCTTGAGAATATTTTTGGAATACGAGTATTCGTTCCTCCGATAATATTCGAAAGATGGGATGATGACTATGGGAACCTCTGGTAGAACATGTTCGGCAGGTTTAAACCCTAGTACACTCCCTTTGGGTGGTTCTTAACCGAGACTCCATGCTCGTGACTCTCAACCAACCCGTGATTCATGGTTGGGTCGTTCAGACATCCTTAATATCAATGGAACTTGGGTGTTGATAAGGTGTAAACCGTAATCCACCAAGATGGATGATTGATATTAAGGATGATTGAGCCGGTTCATGTATCGTTAATATCAATGGAACTTGGGTGTTGATAAGGTGTAAACCATAATCCACCAAAATGGATGATTGATATTAAGGATACTATGAGCTTTCCCATGACCTTTGTCTGGTGTGATTTGCTTGATCCTTGAGTGTGATTGTTGCATTCATGCATTCATGCATTCATCTGCATTCATGTCATCAAAAAAATCAGAAAATTTTCAAGGAACTTAAAGGGTTTATTTGCAAAATTTTCAGACATGGAAAGACCAAAAAGGCATACAAAGAAGTACAACTTTCGACAGCCCGATCTGAAAGAGTTAAGGAATCTGACATCTTATGTATTAGATCCCTTGGGTTTCAAAGCTCGCTATGGGAAGCTTCTGCCTCTGTTGACTACTCAGGTTGATGAAGGGTTGATGAGTACTTTGGCGCAGTTCTATGATCCTCTGTATCACTGCTTCTCTTTTCCGGACTTTCAGTTGTTGCCTACGGTCGAGGAGTATGCTCATCTTGTGGGTATTCCTATTCTGGATCAGGTGCCGTTCAGTGGCTTGGAGAGTATTCCGACTTCTCGAGAGATTGCAGACTTGTTGCACATAGATGAATCCCTTATTGAAGCGCATATGACCACCAAAGGTGGAATTCAGGGTCTTCCTTCTGATTTCCTCGTCGCTCAAGCTACCGTTTATGGGAAGGCCATGAGTGAGGATGCCTTTGAGGTCATATTCGTGTTGCTCATCTATGGTTTGGTATTGTTCCCCAACATCGACAAATTTGTGGATGTGAACGCCATTAGGATCTTTTCAGTTCTTAATCCCGTTCCTACTCTGTTGGGTGATACCTATTTCTCTTTGCATCTAAGGAATGCAAAGGGTGGAGGAGCTATTGTGTGCTGTTTGCCTCTGTTGTATAAGTGGTTTATTTCTCACTTACCGCAGACGGTTGCTTTCAAGGAGAACAAGGGATGTCTACGGTGGTCTACGAGACTTATGTCTCTCACTAATGACGATATCTCTTGGTATGATCGCGTGTATGATACAGTTCAGATCATTGATTATTGTGGTGAATTCCCTAATGTGCCTCTTCTTGGTACATGTGGTGGGATCAGCTACAACCCTATCTTAGCACGTCGTCAGCTTGGGTTCCCCCTAAAGGATAAACCTCATAACATTCTGTTAGAAGGTGTGTTCTTTCAGGAGGGTAAAGATCCCCAAGGCCTGAAAGCCAGGATGGTCCGCGCTTGGCGCAAGATTCACAAGAAGGGTAGAAGTGAGTTGGGTCCGAAGAACTGCATAGCTTTGGAGTCGTATACTTCTTGGGTCAGATAGAGAGCTTCTGAGTATCTTATGCCTTATGATTATCCGAGACCTACACCTTTGGTTGTGGTTGGGCCTTCAACCCTCCCTAACCAAGGCGTAGAGGAGTTAAGAGACGAAGACCTTTCACGTGCCTGGATCCGTGAAAGAGAAGAGTTGCTTCAACAGCTTAAGGAGAAGGACGCTCTGATCGAGTTCCTCGAGCATCAGGTGATAGACGATCCGAATGATACCTGGACTTCTCTGCTTCCTCAGTCTTCCAAATTCTGGAAGAGGAAGTATGATCGACTTGCTAAGGAGAAAGCGGATATGGAAGCAGCATATGAGAGAGAGATCAAGAGGCTTTGTGCATCTCGTCTTCCAGCATCTCGAGCTTCTAGGGATCCATAGGATGTTCATTTTCCTTTTCCCTTGTAATAATCAACAATACTGTACTTCTTTGTCTCAAATATATTTGATGAGATATTTTCCATATGCAATTAAATGCTTTAAATTTCAAAATTTGCAAATGATACCCTAAAGGTTCCTTGAAATAAAAACAAAGCATATGCACAAGCATTGCATGCATCATTTTGCATAAGCAGGTGTTGTTCTGGTCTTCTTGTCTGTGGCCTAACTCTGTGCTCTTCATTTATTTTGAAGACAAGCTGACTCATCGGTACTACACCCGAGCTAATTCTGCAAGAGTGATGGATCAATTAGAGCAAGAGAACCGAGAGCTGAAGGAAGAAGTAGCCAGACTGAGTGCTCTGATGGAGCAGTTTCTAGCTGCTCAGAATCAACCGTCTCCACCGCCTGCAACTCCTCCCCAGAGGACTGTTATATCAGAGATTGTCTCCTCGACAGTGCCAGTTGCCAGTGCTCATTTCATGCCAGCCATGCCCGCCGGGTTTCCATGGGGTATGCTTCTTGGTTTTATGCCTGATATTCCAGCTCCTACCTTTGCTTCCATGCCGGCATCTAGCCCGGTCCTTGCAATGCCTCCTCCTGTCGTGCATATCACTCCTCGGGTAGACGACACCATCTATCATTCTGAGTCGTCTGAGGGCCCAGATGTTAATGAAAAGATGGATGCTATGAACGACCAATTCCTTGAACTCTGCAAGGAATTGAAGACCCTTAGAGGGAAAGATTTGTTCGGCAAGTCTGCTGCTGAATTATGTTTGGTTCCCGGTGTTAAGATACCCGTCAAATTCAAAGACCCTGACTTTGAGAAGTATAAGGGGAACATCTGCCCGCTCAGTCACCTGGTTATGTATGCCAGGAAAATGTCTACTCAGACAGATAATGATCAGCTGTTGATTCATTATTTTCAGGATAGTTTGTCCGGTGCAGCTCTTCGGTGGTATATGAGCTTAGATGGCGCAAACATCCGTTCCTTCAACGATCTTGGCGAAGCCTTCGTCAAGCAATACAAATATAATGTAGATATGGCTCTTGACCGTGATCAACTCAGAGCCATGTCCCAGAAGGACAAAGAGACATTTAAGGAATACGCCCAGAGGTGGCGAGAGCTGGCAGCTCAGATTACTCCTCCGCTGGAAGAGAAGGAGATGACTAAGATCTTTTTGAAGACTCTCAGTTCATTTTATTATGAGCGGATGGTTGCTAGTGCTCCCTCTGATTTCACCGAGATGGTGAACATGGGGATGCGATTGGAGGAGGGAGTCCGTGAAGGACGTTTATCCAAAGATGAAGGCTCTTCAAGCAAGCGGTATGGGGCATTTGCTAAGAAGAAAGATAGGGAGGCACATGTTGTGCAATCCCATGCTAAACCCAGAAGACCCGCTGCCAAGAGGAAGCCTGTGCGTCATGCCAGCAACCAGCATCAGGTGGCTCATATAGCACCCGTCTTTCGCGACAATCAACAGCATAATCAGCAACAACCTCAACAGTATCAACAGCAACATCGTCCACAGCAACAGGCTTACCAGCCTCGTAACAACAGTAATCAAGCTATTTTGAATTATGAGAGGAAGAAGATCACTTTCGATCCAATTCCTATGTCATACGCTGAGCTATATCCTTCTTTAATAGAGCGGAAACTGATTACTCCTAGAGAGCCTCCGGTTGTGCCTGCTAACCCGCAGTGGTGGTACAAGCCTGACCAGCATTGTGTTCATCACTCCGGTGCTCCAGGTCACAATGTGGAAAACTGCTATCCATTGAAGACTAAGGTGCAAGACCTTATGCGATGCGGCATTCTTAGCTTTGAGGACTCAGGCCCCAATGTTACGAAGAACCCATTGCCCGAGCATGGGAAGTCGGTTAACATGGTCCAGGGTTGCCCTGACAAGTACAAAGTCAAATATGTAAGCCATATTCGACAGTCATTGGTTGAGTTGCATCGTCTGCTGTGTAATTACAGTCATATGGAGCACGACCATGACAAATGCCGTATCTGCTCTGTCAATCGTCTGGGTTGTCGCCAAGTGCGTAGAGAGCTGCAAGAGTTGCTAGATGATGGAACTATTGAGATTCTTCAGAATAGAAATGTTGATGAAGACGAACCTGAAGTGAATGTGATTTCCCCTGTGTTCAAAATTCCTGAGCCTGTTGTCATTCGATATGATGGCAGCAAGCCGAAGGTCTCTCCTTCTTTGGTGATTAAGCCTGCAGGCCCTGTGCCTTATTCTTCAGATAAAGCTATTCCATTCCGCTATAATCCTGTTGCTGTGGAAGATGGGAAAAAAGTGCCTTTTCCTTCATCTTCCGTTGTTAATATTGCTGATATAAGCGGATTGACCCGTAGTGGTCGCGTGTTTTCAGCACCGAAGCCTCAGGCTAAGACTGATTTTGATGTGCGTCCGGTGGGGAATACTGTTAATCCTCCGAACCCGGCACTTGCTGTTGCTAAACCCTCCTCTGTACAAAAGACTCCTACTTCTTCTAATGGCCCGAGTGGCACTGTGAATGAAGACTGTGATGAGATGCTGAGGCTCATCAAGAAGAGTGAGTACAATGTTGTAGATCAGCTTCTACAAACGCCGTCCAAAATCTCCGTGTTATCGTTGCTTCTGAATTCAGAACCCCATAGGGAGGCTCTGCAGAAAGTTTTGGATCTGGCTTATGTTGATCACGACGTCACTATTGAACAGTTTGATAGTATTGTTGCAAACATCACTGCTTGCAACACTTTGAGTTTCTGTGACGCTGATCTCCCTGAGGAGGGAAGAGACCACAACATGGCTTTACATATATCCATGAATTGCAAGAATGACGCCATGTCCAACGTGCTGGTGGACACTGGGTCATCTTTGAATGTATTGCCGAAGACCACTCTTTCGAGATTGTCATATCAAGGGCCTCCCATGAGGCAAAGTGGTGTTGTTGTGAAGGCTTTCGATGGGTCACATAAGAGTGTGATTGGGGAAGTTGATCTCCCAATCAAGATTGGACCAAGTGATTTCCAAGTTACCTTTCAAGTTATGGATATCCACCCATCTTATAGCTGTCTCCTTGGTAGACCATGGATTCATGAGGCTGGCGCCGTGACATCCACCCTACACCAGAAGCTGAAATTCGTCAAGAATAAGAAACTGGTCGTGGTAGGGGGAGAAAAGGCTCTCCTGGTTAGCCACTTATCTTCTTTCTCATATATTGATGCTGAGGATGAAGTTGGAACGCCTTTCCAAGCTTTATCTATTGCTGAGCCGATTGAGAAGAAGTCTCCTTCATTTACTTCCTACCGTGATGCGAAACTGGCCATTGAATGTGGTGCAGTTGCTGGTTTAGGGAAGATGATTGAGCTTGAAGATAACAAATCCCGGGCTAGCATTGGCTATTCTTCAGGGGTCTTCAATGAGAAAGGGATGTTCAAGAGTGGAGGTTTCATCCACGCCGATCAAGCTAAGGAAGCTGCTGCTATTTTGGAAGAGGATGCAGAGGATACTGGCAACTTTGTTATCCCTGGCGGGATCTGCCACAATTGGGTCGCTGTAGATGTTCCTACAGTCATTCATAGATCAGAGTAATATGTTCACTTTGTTTAAAAAACCCTTCTCCCATGCCAAAAGGAGAAGTGATGACATTGTTGGCGTTATATATACAATGATATTTTCATTCAATTAATGCATTGTTAAACATTTGTTTTTTCATTTGTTTTCACTTTTTGCTTTTGCATGAAATCGGTGATCACAAAAAAAAACCCTAAAAACAAGAATAAAAGCAATCTTTTCATCTGCATAATGATTTGCTTGTTTAAAATTCTAAAGTTTTTTATTATCCAAAATCATTATGCAGGTTGATTCTAAAACCCATTGAACATAATGATCCAACGTCATCTCCCAATTTTGAATTCCCTGTATTCGAGGCAGAGGAAGATGATGTTGAAAGGATTCCTGATGAGATTACCCGTCTTCTTGAGCACGAAGAGAAGATCATTCAGCCGCACCTTGAGAATCTGGAAACAGTCAACTTAGGGTCTGAAGATTGTGTTCGGATGGTGAAGATTGGGGCACTCCTTGAAGAGTCTGTCAAGAAGGGATTGATCAGTTTGCTACGAGAATATTCAGATATCTTTGCTTGGTTGTATGAAGACATGCCGGGTCTAGATACAGATATTGTGCAACATTTCCTGCCTTTGAAGCCTGAGTGCATGCCAGTGAAGCAGAAGCTCAGAAGAACTCATCCAGACATGGCAGTGAAGATCAAAGAGGAAGTTCAGAAGCAAATTGATGCGGGGTTTCTGGTGACTTCTACGTATCCTCAATGGGTGGCCAATATTGTGCTTGTGCCTAAGAAAGACGGAAAAGTCCGTATGTGTGTTGATTACAGAGATTTGAATAAAGCTAGTCCGAAAGATGATTTCCCTCTACCACACATTGATATGTTGGTAGACAATATAGCTAAATTCAAAGTCTTCTCGTTTATGGACGGATTTTCCGGTTATACTCAAATCAAGATGGCACCCGAGGATATGGAGAAGACAACATTCATCACATCTTGGGGAACATTCTGTTATCGAGTGATGCCCTTCGGTTTGAAGAACGCCGGAGCCACGTATCAACGTGCTATGACTACCTTGTTCCATGATATGATGCACAAGGAGATAGAGGTCTATGTCGATGATATGATTTCTAAGTCCCGAACGGAAGATGAACATGTTGAGCATTTGTTGAAACTTTTTCAGCGATTGAGGAAGTTTAGGCTTCGTCTGAATCCGAACAAATGTACATTTGGAGTCCGTTCTGGCAAGTTCTTGGGCTTCATAGTCAACGAAAGAGGTATTGAGGTTGATCCTGCAAAGGTCAAAGCAATACAAGAGATGCCTGCGCCCAAAACTGAGAAGCAAGTCCGAGGTTTTCTTGGCCGCTTGAACTATATTTCCAGATTTATATCCCACATGACTGCCACATGTGCGCCGATATTCAAGCTCCTCCGAAAAGATCAGTCTCATGATTGGACCGAGGATTGCCAGAAAGCTTTCGACAGTATCAAAGAGTATCTGTCTGAACCTCCGATCTTGCCTCCGCCTGTAGAAGGAAGACCTTTGATCATGTATCTGACTGTTCTTGAAGACTCGATGGGTTGTGTACTCGGTCAGCAAGATGAATCAGGGAAGAAGGAATCCGCTATCTACTACCTCAGTAAGAAGTTTACTGATTGTGAGTCTCGATACTCTATGCTTGAGAAGACGTGTTGTGCTTTGGCTTGGGCTGCTAAGCGTTTACGCCAGTACATGATAAATCATACAACTTGGTTGATATCCCGAATGGATCCAATCAAGTATATCTTCGAGAAGCCTGCTTTAACTGGGAGGATTGCCCGTTGGCGGATGTTGTTATCTGAGTATGATATCGAGTATCGAGCTCAGAAAGCTATCAAAGGTAGTATCTTGGCTGACTATTTGGCACATCAGCCGATTGAAGATCATCAGTCTGTTCAGTACGACTTCCCAGATGAGGAGATTCTGTATTTGAAAATGAAAGATTGCGATGAGCCTACACTTGATGAAGGTCCAGAACCTGGTTCTAGATGGACGATGGTGTTTGATGGCGCTGTAAATCAGTATGGAAATGGAATTGGGGCAGTAATCATTACTCCTCATGGCACACATATTCCTTTTACAGCAAGGCTAACTTTCAAATGCACGAATAACATGGCTGAGTATGAGGCCTGTATTATGGGATTGGAAGAATGCATTGATCTGAGGATCAAGCATCTTGATGTGTATGGTGATTCGGCCTTGGTTGTCAATCAGATCAAGGGTGAATGGGAGACGAATCAGCCGGGTCTCATCCCGTATAGAGATTATGCGAGGAGGATTTCAACATTCTTTACTGAAGTTGACTTTCATCATATACCTCGAGAGGATAATCGGATGGCGGATGCTCTTGCTACGCTTGCTTCAATGATTGTGGTCAAGTATTGGAATGAAGTTCCCAATATCACCGTGATGTGCTTGGATAGACCAGCTCACGTGTTTGCAGTTGAAGAAGTGAATGTTGACAAGCCTTGGTATTATGATATCAAGAATTTCCTCCAGAGCCAGGTCTACCCGCCTGGGGCATCTGTGAAAGATAGGAAAACTTTGAGAAGGTTGTCCGGCAGTTTCTACCTCAGCGGTGAAGTGCTGTATAAGAGAAATTTTGACATGGTTTTGCTCAGATGCGTGGATAGACACGAAGCAAACCTGTTAATGACTGAGGTCCATGAGGGTTCATTTGGTACTCATTCCAATGGACATGCCATGGCTAGAAAGATGCTGAGAGCAGGCTACTATTGGCTGACAATGGAGTCTGACTGCTGCAAATATGTGAAGAAATGCCACAAGTGTCAGATTTACGCGGATAAGATTCATATTCCTCCGACACTTTTGAATGTGATTTCATCACCATGGCCTTTCTCTATGTGGGGGATTGACATGATTGGCATGATTGAACCGAAAGCGTCCAATGGACACAGGTTTATTCTCGTAGCAATTGATTACTTCACCAAATGGGTTGAACCCGCATCGTATGCGAATGTGACCAGGCAGGTGGTCGTGAAGTTTGTCAAGAATCAGCTGATTTGCCGTTATGGTGTGCCTGATAAGATCATTACTGATAATGGATCTAACTTGAATAATAAGATGATGGAAGAATTGTGCGTTGAGTTCAAGATTGCACACCATAATTCCTCTCCTTACAGACCCAAGATGAATGGGGTTGTTGAAGCTGCTAATAAGAATATCAAGAAGATTATCCAGAAGATGACAGTTACGTACAAGGACTGGCATGAGATGCTGCCATTTGCTTTGCATGGATACCGTACATCTGTCCGCACTTCAACAGGGGCAACCCCTTTCTCTCTTGTTTACGGCATGGAGGCTGTTCTCCCGGTAGAGGTGGAGATCCCATCAATGAGAGTCTTGATGGAAGCCAAGTTGACCGATGCTAAATGGATTCAGAGTCGTTATGACCAATTGAATTTGATTGAAGAGAAGCGATTGACTGCCATGTGCCATGGTCAGTTATATCAGCAGAGAATGAAGAAAGCGTTCGATAAGAAGGTCAAGCCTCGTGTGTTCCGAGAAGGTGACCTTGTGCTCAAGAAAGTTTTGTCTTTCGCGCCCGATTCCAGGGGCAAGTGGACTCCAAACTATGAAGGTCCATATGTTGTTAAGAGAGCCTTTTCAGGCGGTGCTTTGATGCTTACAACAATGGATGGGGAGGATTTCATTCGTCCTGTGAATTCAGATGCAGTCAAGAAATGCTTTGCCTAAAAAGAAAAACAGAATAGCTCGCTAAGTTGAAAACCTGAAAGGGCGGCTTAGGCAAAAAATGAGCGTCTCGGTGGAGAACCCGAAAGGGCGATCCAGGCAAAAGTTAGAGACATGAAAAAAAAGTATATTTACATCCCGCTAGATTGAGTACCTCACCCTGGGGCAATCTAGGCAAAAATTAGGGATTTGGCAAGTAACTGCATCCTGACAAGACTTTCTGTTCCACAGCCGTCTGTTCGTCAGAGATTCTTGATTCGTCGTCGACTGAAGCTTCAAATACATCGAATTCAAATTGGTAGAGAAATGGTCATTATGTTCAATGTAGCCCTCTTCCAATATATATCACCGATTTCAAATTTGTACAGATCTATGGAGTCTTGCCATTTGCAGGCTACCATTCCATCAAATAAATTTGAGCTCTTATCCAATTATTTGCACTCTTATTTGTTTCGATTCAACAAATGTTTTGCATGTTTTAATTGATAAAATGTCATTTGTTTTAAACAAACAAAATTTTTCAAAAATTGTTTTTAAATAAAGTGAACATTCACAATGACAAAAGGATACTTAAGAATTTCTCAATGCTCTCCCAAGGGTGGCATGATTTCCAACAGGGTAAGACCTTTGTTCATATTCCTAGCATGGCTGTATCCTCTTTCTCCAGATTGTTGTTGGGGTTGTTCCCCAAGCAGAGCTTCTGTTGAGATTTTGTGTTCCCAGAGCAGAGTGCTTGTTGGAAACTTCAGTTTTCCTCTCTTGCAGCATTCTCTCCCCGGCGTGGGTGCTTTCCTTTTGGAAGATTCGGTAGTTGGTGGGTTGACATCCCGGTACTTTGTCCTCTCCTCAGTGAAGTCGCCAGCGGAGTTGTTGGTATGATGTACTTCATTTATGCTACCTCTCCTCATCAGGGTACTTGTTGAGGTTTATGCCTCTTTTCCCTTCAGCAAAGCAGTGATTTGTTCCTCCTCAGCAGTTGTGGTTCCTTTTGGAAGGATCGGTTTTTGGTGGTTGATCCCCAGCTCTCCTTCTCTGCCTCAGATAAACCCCAGTAGATTTGTGGTGATGGGTTGTATCTGTGATGATTTTCTCCCTGCAGAGATTTGGTGATTTCCTGATGCTTGTGATCCCTAGTAGAGTGGCTTGTGTGCAGCCAGATTCTACTTGTATGTTCTGTTCTCTTCAGTAGTTCTTGCCTGTGCAGTGAGCTTTTGTTTCCAAGCCAAGACTGGTGATTCCCCTGCAGAAATCTCGGGATTTCTCCATTTCCCCAACAGATTTGTCTTTGTGACATTTGCTGCCTGTTGTGAACTTCTGTTCCCCAGTTGGGTTGACTGATGATCCATCACTCAGAGATTTTATGAGTTCTTTGATATCTCTGATTTTCCCAGCAGATCTTTGCTTTTTAGCATTTAGATCCCCAGCAGATTTGGCTTTCCGGTTGGATTTCTTGGATTTTCCTCTGGAAATGTAGTACCGGGCGTTTGATTCCTGGACCTGTTTGTGTTAGAGATGTCTGTTTTGTCAGCATTCATCAAACATAAATCACGCATATTCAGGCATACTTTCAACATTTAGATATTCATGTTGCATTTTTTCCATATATCTTTTGTTTGTTGTCTCCTGCTAATGGTGATGTAGATCTCTCCAGTAGATATCTCCAAGCAGATGTCAGGTGTTTAATCTCTCAATATAGAGTCAGCCCCGTAAGCAGAAAGTGTTTGTCTGTCCTTCTGCAGTTCCCCACTGAGATATATCCTCGTGGATGACGGTTGTTTCTGTTTCCTCCCAACACATATATTGGGATGGGTTTTCCCTATTGAGTTCTTTCCTCATTGGGATGTGTCTTGTTTCAGTTTGCCTTTTTGGATTGATCCTGAATTGGCATTTTCTCAACTGTCTCTTATCCTTCCCTGTGGAATAAATGAATATTCACCCAGTAACCGGCGATAGTTCATCTTATCCCCAGCAGAATCTTTTTGGTTTTCTACCCAGTAGCCGGTAGTTGTAAATCCTGTATACCTTTTTCCCCTTTGTGGACTCTGTGGTTGTTTACCCAGAGGTTGGTATTTGCGAACTTTTTGTTCCTCAGCAAGTCGGTGGTTTTCTACCCAGTATTCGGTAGTCGTAAATCCCATTTTTTCTTGCTCTCCAACAATTTGTGGTTAGTTATCAACCCTATTCTGTTTTCCCCGTGAGGAGTTGTGATCCTTCCACTCCCCACACAGAGGTTTTGGTTTTCTACCCCGTATTCGGTAGTTGTAAACCCTAATTCTTTTTTATCCTCATCAGAGTTGTGGCTTCTACCCAGTATTCGGTAGTTATAAGTCCTATCTCTTTTCCCCTAGCAGAGGTAACCTTTGTGGTTCATTCTGGTTGATGGTGGATTTTGTGGTTTTCTACCCAGTATTCGGTAGTTGTAAATCCTATGTTGTTGTTGTCTCCCTAGCAGAGTCTGTGCTTTCTTATGGATAATTGCCGTATGCTAGCAATTTTATCCTCAGCTGAGTCTTTGGTTTTCTACCCAGTAGTCGGTACTGATAAACCTCTTGTTTCCTCAACCAGAATCTTTGGTCTTCTACCCAGTATTCGGTAGTTGTAAATCCTTTGTTCTCCCCTTTGCAGAGTTAACCTAGTTGTTCATCCTAACCGATGACAGTTACTCGTCCGCGGTTTTCTACCCAGTTTTCGGTAGATGTAATCCCCTCTTATTGGTTATCCTCATCCAGTATTCGATGTTGATATTCCCTCCTTGCTGTTGGGTAATTGCTCTGAGTAAGCAATTGTATTTCCCAGCAAGTCTTTTTGTGGATAATTGCCGTATGCTAGCAATTTTATCCTCAGCGGGTCCTTTCACCGTTTGCCAGTGATTTGTTCCCCGGATCATTGATGTTTATCAATGCATCCCCGGTGAGTCCTCTTTCATTTACCCTTTTGACCGGTAATGATTGTTGCTCCCTTTGATTGGTCATCATTATATACCTAGTTTTGGTATCCCGATGCTTTTCTTTTCGGTCGATTTATCCTTTATTAACCCAGTAACTGGTTGTGGATAATCTTCCATGTGAGTGTGTTATCCACGTTCTGACGGTAATGGATAATATATCTCATGCACTCTTCAGTCGAAACCTGTTGTGTTTCCCCAGTCGAGTAAGATTCGTGTTCCTTTGTGGAATCGATTATTCTTCGTTCTCCTTTTTTGAGCATATCTCCCAGTAACCGGTGATATGTTTCCTGGATAATTGTCGGATGCTTGCAATTTATCCCCTGTGAGTTGTCTTTCATTTACCCTGTTGCTGTTGGTAACGAATTGTTCCTCCTTTTGGTTGGTCACCTATTATATGCCCAGTAACCGGTATCCCTGGTGTTCCTTCCTTTCTGCTCCCTATTATGACTTTGGTCCCCTGTGGAGTCAGATTTTCCTGAGTTGATGTACCTTTTTCAGGTCTTTCTCAGATGTTTGGTTGATTGATATCTCTCACCCTTATACCGGTCTTAGATATTCTTTCTTCCTGAGCTTGTTGTTCTTTCACCCAGTAACCGGTGTTCAGATCACATGTCTCTTTGAGCGTGTTACCCAGTAACCGGTAACACCTCACCTTGCAGATTTTCTCCAGGAGAGTCTCTTTGTTAGACATCCCCCAGTGGAGTTTCTGTTGTGATTTACCCTTCTGCTGTATTGGCGTTTTCCCCAATATATGCAAGTTTGTTCCCCGGCTGGGAGGTTCTGTGTGAATCTTTTTCCCTAGTCCGAGCCCGGATTTTTATCTGAAGTATCCTTTGTAGTTTGAGTCAGCTTGAGTCTTTCCAATGGATGTGTCTTCCTTTGGAATTCTTTACTCCCCGGTTTGAGTCCTTTACTCCCCAGTGTAGTCTCCAGTTTCGAGTCGTGTCCTGCTCACGCAATGTCAAGTTCTTGTTTTTCCCTAATTCAGAGTCGTGTCTTGCTCACGCATTTCTTTCCTTATCCCCATGAGAGCCCTGTTAGAGTCTCTGTTCCTGGTGAGTGTATTACTCCGATGGATCGTCTTTTCTTCTTTGTGGACTCATATTCCCCACAGAGATAATTTGTTTTGCATTCATACATTTGCATCATGAGGTCTCTCAGGGACCAAAATTTGTCTCATTATTGTTATTTAAGCCCATTCTACCGCGTCAAGATGAGGACTTTAACCTTCACTTCTCCGGCTAGAATGACCTTAAATAGGGGCATCTGTAAGACCCCAATTTTGTCCCTAAGATCCCTCATGGCATCATACCATATCATTGCATTGCCTCAAGGATCATTGGACACCTTGCTTCCTTCCCTGTGGGTGGGATCTTTTTGAGAATGGTTCTTGATCACCAAGCATTCCTTGCATTTATATGTCATTGCTTTTCTTTTAATCACTAACCAAAAGTACAAAAATATGTCATCTAACCTTTGTCTTGCAGATGAAGCAATAACAGGTCAAACACATCAAAGGCATTCATTGAGCAATAGATGGTGGCCATTCTTGAGATTTGGACCCCACAATCACTCACAAGAGTTCATATGAGTTATGATGTCATTTTGAAGCAAAATCCCAAGTGGTAGAGGCTTGAATCTCATCAGAACATTTTCAGATCATCTGAAGACCTAGAAAGTCAACTGCAAAGTCAACTATGGATTTGGAGGTGGGGAAATGATTGGAAATACTTCATTCATGTTCAAACAAGTCTCATTTGACATTTCAAACACTCACATTGAAGAATTTGAGGTCCAGTCAAAAATTTCCCAAAATAGAAAGTGACCTATAATCTGAAATTTCCAAAAATGGAAGGGTTTTGGACCAAATTCAATTCAATCTTACATCATCAAAAAAGCTTCAAATGAAATTTTGTTGAACATGAAAGTTGTAGATCTTTCTCTCCCATTTCCAAAATGTCCAAGATCATGAGCATATGATGTGTGGTTGAGGAGAAATGATCCAATCATTGCCAAATATGCATGGGACTTCAAATGGCCATATCTTTTGATTCAAAGCTCCAAAATGAGTGGTTCTTTTTGCAATATTCTCCTCTTGACTTCTAATTTCCAAATCATGCATCACATTACGTAAATACTCATCACATGATCACTTGTTAATCCATGCCTTTTTTGGAGGGAAATTGCAAAATTCAAAAATGGTGCATTGTATGGACTTTTTACCATTGCCATTGAGTTTAAAAAATGATTTTAAGTGAAAATAATGAAGCAATTGGTACTGTTCACGTGTAAATGGTACATGCACCATGCAAATTTGGATTTTGGCAAAACACCTTATTATCATTAACCAAACTAATTATGGATTAACAAAGTGATTAGGGCTTCATATAAATACTTAAACCCTAACAGAATTGAAGGAGGTTAATCATTTTTTCACATTTCAAGATCCAATTTCTCTCTCACTTCAAATTTTTCTCTCATTCATAATTCCATTTTCTTCCAAATAGCATTGCATTTTGACTTCATATTCTTGTTCCTTAGCTTGGATTTAGTGTAGAGAAAATGGCATTTCTATTTTGAGCTAGATCCAACACCATTCAAGCTTCAATTGCTTCATCAAACTTCATTTCAAGTATTGTAGAGTAGATTTGTACCAGTACAAGCTGTGAATCGTGTGAATTCAAAGGCTCTGCACTTCAAGAGGTCATAATTCGAATCTTTTAATTTTGAAATCCATTGCTATATTATTGTAGATCTTGTTCTCCTGATGAATCTGGTGAAAGAATCATGTAATTTGATGCACTATTGACTGAGTTAGGGTTAATTCAAGTTTCATGCATGAACTTTATCTTGTTCGATTCTCTCTTAATACATGGAATTAGGCTTAGTTCTTGTTTGATCCATGATCTCCATGAGAAATGCAACATGTTGATGTCCTCGTTTTGATTTTCTGGAAAAAAATTCTGGAAACGCATGAAGCTTTGTTCACTGTTCATCTTCTTCCTCATGAAGAAGATGAAGTTCATGCTATTGCCATGGTTTTGCTATATAGCAACGCTTTTCCTGGTTCTGTCCACGTTGTGCTAGGGTTTGGTAGCGATTGGTCCACGCATGCGCTTACATTGCGCTTCCATTGGCTCATGTTGCTTTGACATTGCCACACAAGCGCTGACCTCCAC
Organism: Lathyrus oleraceus; assembly: GCF_024323335.1. Lineage (NCBI taxonomy): Eukaryota > Viridiplantae > Streptophyta > Magnoliopsida > Fabales > Fabaceae > Lathyrus > Lathyrus oleraceus. The sequence continues at coordinate 189,974,153 of NC_066580.1, read as the reverse complement.
GTCGTTTAATGAAACGACTGTGTTTCATGATGAAACACGTGCGTCTTTTCAAATCCTTACTGGCTTCGATTCCCAGCGAAGGAATAATTTCAAATGCTTCATCATTTTTATGTTTTCCCTCCTTATTTTCACATGCCATGCTTATTTCCATTTTTAATTTTTTCTCAACTTAGAAAAATCATAACTATTTGAAAAATGCATCATTTGATCTCCAATTTTTTGCATCTTAATACTTGTTCTGTCTAGTTTTTTATTATTATGATTTCCAAAATTGTGCTTGGCTGGATATTATTTGGTGCTAGGTTATGTGATCATATGTCTAATTGTGACCTTGCCTTGCTTATCTCTTTGTGAAAGGCTTGTTTTTAATCCAATGAACTTGAAATTTTGCATGCTGATTCTAGACACATTGCTGGACATTTTTGTTTTGGTTTGACATTTTCCTCAATTACCATTTCTGTTTTATGCATGTACTAACATGGTGTGACAATTTGTGTCACACCTTTGATTGTCCAACTTGTGCAATTCAATTTCCATGCCAAATGATTTTTGTTGCTTCTGATTTTTTGTATGTTGATCATGTTAGATGTCTTGAATGTTCATGAATTTTTCCAGATTTATTTGAATCATTTCTGTTTTGATTTGAATTTTTCATTCATGATGATCACATATGAGCTTTGAAATTGCCTTGAACTTCTTTTGATCATGAAATGCATTTGATGATTGATTTTGATGTGATCCTTGTTAGGATATGTCAATATGTGTTTGAAGTTGCAATGTGTTGAATTTCAGCCCCTGTTTTGGATTTTTTCTTCATCTTTGACCCTAGGCTTTGACCTAGTGGTTTGTTGCTTACATGTGAGTTTTGATTTCAGGTTAAGCATCCAAGTTCCATAGTTGATGATGCTTCATCATGTGAATATTGATATTTGCTTTTGATCACTAACATTGTGTGTTTTGCAGGTTGATGCTAACTCATTTGAGTTTGCCTTATGGCTTACACATCTTGTACATTGGGATTGTCTGTTGCTTATTGACTATTGTCTGAGTATTGTACTGATTTGTTTAGTGTTTCTACAGGTACCTAAGTTGCTTTAAGTTCATTTGAACTTTGCTTTGCTTGGTTGCTTAACCACTTAGGTATAATCCCTAATCTTCATGTAGTCTGGAAGACCTGCCATGTTACTTTGGCAGGCACCTGTCTGAAGCCCTCCTTAAGAGGCAATGTTTGTGGTTGTTTAATTTTGTGCCAAGCAGGTAAAGTCCTCTTAAGAGGCAATTGGCAGATAAAAGAGATGTGTAATCCATCTCCTGCTACTCAGTGTGTCATTCACCTTGCTCACACCATGTGTTGATGCATTGTGAATAAGAACCCAAGATCCTATAGAGTCAATCATTTGTGGAGAAGAGTTCCTACTTTCTGAACTCCCACACTTTCCATTGATCAAAGCTCTACCTGACCAGGGATAAGAGCTATGAGGCACACCCCTCATCTCCATTTCATCTGCTTCACCCTAACTCTCAATGTTAGGGTTAAGAGCTCAAAACACCCCATTCCAGTTGGCTGTAAAGCTTAACCTTGCTTGAGCCTAATTGATCGTGTATAGTGTGTGCTAATTGACTTGTTTGTTTGCTTACTTGATTCATCTGTGCATATTTGCTTGAGTATGCCTTTGTGCATGTATCTTCATTACTTGTATATCATTCCATAAACATTGTTCATCACTTTGTAACATTTTGTTTTGTCCATGGAGGAGGCAAGCATAAGTCCATTGATTGGCAGTTGTTTCCTGTGATATAGTAGGAGACTAGTATAAGTCCATTGATTGGCGTCCGGTATCCATTTTGTTTTAGGAGATTGGTATAAGTCCATTGATTGGCGTCCAGTATCCATTTTGTTTTAAGAGATTGGTGTAAGTCCATTGATTGGCATCTGGTATCCATTTACTTTGTTCATCTGTTATTTGCTTGGTGCCTATTCCAAAGGAATCACTTGAATCATCTACATATGATCTCAAGAGGTGAGCACCTAAGAAGTTTTACATCCCTTAACCCTCCCACCTTTTGTTTCTTTAAACCTTCCCATTGCGTAATTAACCCCCTTACCCAGATCTCTGATCTTTTCATTAGTTTTCTATGTGTAAAACTTCTTAGGCTTTTGTTCGCTTTTTAGCCATCCCTTTGGATAAATAAAAGTGTGGTGGCGACTCTATCTTTGTATGCTTTGCTTTTGATTTAATTAATAAATCATAAAGTGACAAATACACCGCTACAACAGGTAAGGGGGTTGGTTACACAGAGGAAAGGTGTTAGCACCCAAAGTGTCATAAGTACTCATAGGGAGCCCTTTTTTATGTGCAAGTGTTTTGGTCAAAATGATGTTTGATAAAATATAGAATGAAAGGATGAGGAAAGAATTCATTAATTATATTTTTGTGTTTGACAAGACCTTCGGTCTTATGCCTACATACCAACATAAAAATGAGGGATCAAAACCCCGTAGTTCGTAGTAAAATTTTCAAAGAAGTTGGTGAATTGATTTTAACAAAAGTTTAACAGAAAGACATAAAAGGCCAAAGATATGAATGGGGTTGTTGGTTCTTTTTGCTTTTTTTTTTGAAATTATAGTCAATATGGTTAAGTTCATTTACAAGTTTGATTTAAGAAAAAGTTTAAAAATTCAATGGCATAAGGCCAAAGTTTCTAATCATTAAAACATGTCTAAGTTGAAAAACACAAGCAAAAAAGATTTTTGAAAAGAGGGAGATTTTGAAATTAAAGAAGAGGGAGGAGATTAAGGGACTATCCTATACAAAAATTAAAAGTTAAGGGTTGAAAATATCTAACCTATGGGATGCAATCCAACAGACAAGAATGTCATATAGAAACCCATTTTCCTTTGGACTTTAGCAAGAAACAAGCATAAATAATATCCAAGCAAACCAATATGAAGACCAAGGCATCAAATAAATATATTCATAATATCCAGGCAAGCACTCCAATAGCTAGCAGTCTTTAATGTCTTCCAATGTATCAGATAAAAATATTCCTTGTCGTGAACTCAGAACAATCATCAGACATTAACAATAATAACAGTATAATAATTAAGCCCAAAGACAAAGTGACATATGAATCAAGGGCACTCAAGGTCTTTCATCAGATGAAAGGAACAATCAAGGATAACTCAGTCTCAGATAGTGGCATTGACCAAGTCCTTGAAGCATAGGGAAGTTTCCTATTCTATGCCCAAGAGCTCAGATCAAGTCCAACAGTCCACCAAGATATTTTTTTAGGGTTTTTGTTGTTATTAGGTATCGTAAGGTCCTAAGACCACAAACAAAACAAAATCACAAGCAAATAATATGTACAATCACAAGATATGGCTCAAATGAGGAAAGTGAAAATGACTTGAAACATAAATAAGTTGCATGAAATGGAAATGGAAATGAATGATAAAGGTACTGAAATTTAAATTGAATTATGTAAATGACTTGAATATAAAGCAACATTAAGAAGAAGTTAGTCAAATGTTAGTGAAGAGTTTTAATTGTTTAAGTAATTCTTTGGAGCACACTCAACCATTCATTCACAAGTATGAATACATAAACCAAGACATCATCCATGAGAAGGGTCCAACTTGGATAAATCAACAAGTCAAAAAAGTCAAATGTCAGAAGTATTTTAAAATATTTAAAAACAAGTCAAAAATCATTTAATTCACAAAAAATATAAAAATTAATCTGAAAAATGATTTTAATTCAGAATATGGAAGAGAAAAATATTTAAAGATTTTTGGTGAAAGTCTCATATTTTTTGGATTAAAAATAAAATTTCTATTAATAAAATAAAATTAGAGGATTAAACATAAAATCAGAAAACAAAAAGAAATTCAAAAAAACAAAGGCCATCAGGTCTCCCTCATTAATTGAGGTGGCAGATCTGATGGCCACAACGTGCGCTCCATCATGTACCACAGTCAACGCATGTACACGCGTGGTAATCAAAAGCGAAAGCCAGGATTAAAACATTTGAACAAGATCAAAAGGTTGGGAAGGCGTCAACGCACCACCGGAGCCCTAGCTCCGGTCTTCTTCTCCTATGGACCTCACCGGACTGGTCCACCACCAACCTTCATGAAAATGAAAAATGAGTACACTAATTGAAAGGAAAAATGCTCAAGAGCTCAAATCTGACCTCAATTTCCTCCAGTTCCAAGTATATCAAAAGATATGTGGATTTGAAATTTGAGGTGCATGATCTGAGTTGCTTCGATTTGGCCTCAAAGAAACTCAATCATGTTGCCTACATTGGTAGGTCTTCATACAACCAAAGAACAAGCAAAATAGTGGAGAATTCAAGGAGAATCGAAGAAGATAAAAATCTGAAAATTCACCTTCGGTTCGCTTCAATTGAGCTAAATCTTGCTTCCAATTTGCCCTGGCTCGACTCTAACAACTTGCAGGAAGTTGAATGGATGATTGAAAGGCTTGGATTCTTAGAGTTTCAATTCCAAAATAGAATGTGAATTGAAACTCGATTTCAAGTGAAATCTTCAAGTTTATCCTTTAATGGAGGTTAGGGAAGCAGTGGTGCAAACATTGGGCAAGAGGGATCCCTTTTCTGATCAACAAGGGCATGTATTTATAGCCTACACATTGCTTTCCACACCTTTTGAAAACATGGCCAAATTTAGTAACTTGGGTGTATGGGTGCATGGGCATGCATTTAGGCCTAAATGATGATTGCAATGAGTCCAAATTCATGCACAAAACATGCTGAGATCATAACATGAAACCATGCAAAGGTAATTTAAAATTGAGTTCAAAAGTTGCCAAAACAAGCCATGCAAAGTAACCATACGCAAGTCACTCAAAAATGATCTAAATGCCATGATCTTGGATTTTTTAAAAAGCTAACATGAAAGGGAGAAAATTTTATATTAAATATTTTTCCATTTGGAACTTGGATCATGATGAATTTTGAGGTGGAAGTTGGAGAAATAAAACATGGTTGAAAAGTTTCTAAGTATAAAGTCAAATGACCTCTTCTTCCACCTTGAATAACTTTTACTATGAGCTTCAAATTAAAAGGGTTCCTTCACCAAAGTTGTATCTCTTTAATTACTATTCAATTTGGTAACAAGTTTGAAACCATTTTAATCTTTCATGAGGGAGTTATGGATTTTAGAAGTTGAGGAAAATGGCTTGTTCAATGGTAATGGCCCAAAATGACCTATAATATTTCCTCTTGGTACATGCCTTTGCAAGTAGAATTTGACATTTATCAAAGCACAAAAGTTAGATAAGAAATCTTGAAATGCATCATGAAAGTTGTATGGCCTTCATATCATGAAAATTGAGCAAGTTATGGTTCCAGGAAGTTGACATTCCATCTAGGGCACAGACAAAATGACCTATAATTTTTCACCATAAAAAAAATGACTTTCCAAGCAAACTTGGATCTTGACGACAACATGAAAGTTTTTTTTAATGTCATAAAAGAGTAACTTTTATATTGGAATAATTTTCATATGATAAAAATTGTAGGAGATAGGGTCTAGAGAACCCTAGATTTGACTAGTTGACTTTCTCTAGTCAACTTCTTTGAACCTTCTTGCAAACTTGAATTTCCTTTAATATTTGGGGCTCATGGAGAATCATATATGCATAAGAGGATGTGTAATGAAGTATCCCTTGATATATTTAACCAAATGATGAAGAAACTTGCTGAGGAAGTCACACAAGATACCTAGATGAATTAGGGCTTCCAAGGAAAACAAGGTTCAAACTCTTGATCAAATTGACAAATAAAGAACATGGGGAACCATATATGATTATTGGAAGCATTGTGAACCTCTCCTTGATTGATCTCTTGCACTGAGGGTCTTAAACCCTAGTTGTGAGCTTGATGAGGCACATATGGACACACACACACACCTACAAAAGAAACAAAGTTATACATAGACATATTTTTGGTATTTTGGTTAGTAAATAATAGAAAATAAAGTATGATACAATAAAAAGTGCTTGGTGATCTCTCACAATACAAACTCAATGAATAAGGGGTGAAGAGGATACCAAGGTGTGATCCCAAAGCCAATGCAAATAATGAGATAACATGAGGGATATTAGGCTCAATATTGGGGTCTTACAACATGCACAAACATAGCCTTAGATATTTCATTATGCATTTTACACATTGACCTTTTTTCTGATCCCCTACTTTGGTGATATTATTCTATACAAATATGGTGTGTTTGTCCTCCTTCAATATAGAGTGTCAGCCCCTCAAGCAGAAATAGTTTATCCTTTCTTCTTCCCCACTGAGTTATTTCCTCGTGGATGATTGTATTTCTGTTTCCTCCCAAGTTCATTATCTGGATTGAAACTACTCCCCTTGAGTTATATCCTCATCGAGATGTGTCTTGTTTGACCGTTTCTTTCTAGTTCTTACCTAGATAGATCTTTTGGTCCCCAAGAGTTTATTACCCAGTAACTGGTAATATCTTTCTTGATGTTGAGTACTTTACCTGTGATTTACCCAGTAATCAGTAAAAGGTGATTTACTTCTTTGATTTCTCCAGCGGATTAGTTTTTTTCATTTCCCCAACCAGTCTATCCTTGATATTTTCATCTTAACCGGTGGCAGATATTCTTTCTTGTGATCTTCTACCCAGTAAAAAGGTAGTTGTAAATCATATTTGTCGTCTTCTACCCAGTAAAAAGGTAATTATAAATCCTACTTGTTCAGTGTTCTGCCCAGTCAGTGGTAGATATAAATCCTTTTCTCCCCTGCTGAGTCTATCCCTGATATGTTCACTTTAACCGGTGATGAATATTCTCTCTTTGGTCTTATACCCAGTAAAAAGGTAGTTGTAAATCCTACTTGCGGTCTTCTACCTAGTAAAAAGGTAGTTGTAAATCCTATTTTCCCCGACAGTCTATCCTTGATATATTCCCTTTAACCGGTGATGGATATTATTCCTTTTGAGTTTATCCTTGATATGTTCACTTTAACTGGTGACAGATACTCTGTCTTTGGTCTTCTACCTAGTAAAGCGGCAATTGTAAATCTTATTTGTTTCTTTTCCCCCATTAGGCTATTCTTACCCAGTAACCGGTAATGAATATTCCTCATTTTTCCAGCGAGTCATCCTTGATATGTTTTCCCTAACCGATAACGGATTGTCCAAGTGTATTATTTCCCTACCCAGTAACTGGTGGTAGATAATATATCTCATTTTACTCCTGTGTTAAAGTTTTTCTTCCCCAGATGAGTCTGGGTTCGTATTTCTTTGTGGAATCGAATTTCCTCTTATTTGTTTGAGTATTTCATCTTCGTTCTGATCTACTCTCTTCCCTTGCAGATGTCTTTTGTTGTATTGGTGTTATCCCGATACATGCAGATTTCTTTCCCCTACAGTCGAGTCTTTCCATTGATTTATTTACATGGAAATTCCCCCGTATCTCCAGCAGTTTTCAATTTGTAGCCTGGCATACGCATAACTTTTATCCGTTGAGTCTTTGTCTCCCTAGTGAGTTTTTCTTATGGAATGTATTATACTCCTGAGGACTTTCAGTCTCTCTGTATTCTTTTCCTTTATGGCAATATATTCCCCATAAATATTATTTTTGCATTCATAACATATGCATAATGAGTTCTCTTAGGGACAAAAATTTATTTCTTGGTGTTGTTATTTAAGTCCATTCTACCGAGTCGATATGAAGATTTTAACCTTCACATCCGCACCTAGAATGTCATTAAATAGGGGCAGCTGTAAGACCCCAATTTTGACCCTAAGACCCCTCATGCCATCTCATCTATTTGCATTGGCTTTAGAATCACACCTTGGTATCCTCCTCACCTCTTATTCATTGGGTTTGCATTGGGAGATATCACCAAGCATTTGTGATTATGACATACTTTGTTTTTCTTTGTTTACTAATCAAAATACCAAAAATATGTTTAGTGTAGTGTTATTTCTTTTGTAGGTAGTGTGTGCATCCACCTATGCCTCATCAAGCTCACATCTAAGGTTTGAGACCCGCAGTGCAAGAGATCAATCAAAGAAATGTTCACATTGGTTCTAGGCATCATATATGGATCCCCATGTTCTTTATTTATTAAGTTGATCAAGAGTTTGAAGCTTGTTTGTCATGGAGGCCTTAATTCATCTAGGTATCTTGTGTGCCTTCCTCAGCAAGTATCTTCAACATTTGGTTAAAAATCTCAAGGTATACTACATTATACTTCATATCAAGCATATATGATTCTCCATGAGCCCCAAAAATCAAAGGAGCTTCAAGTTTGCAAGTTGGTTCAAGGAGGTTGACCAGAAAAGTCAACTAGTCAAATCTAGGGTTCCCTAGACCCTATATTCTACAATTTTTATCATATGAAAATGATTCCAATAGCAAGGCTACTCTTTCTTACATTCCAAATAACTTTCATGTTGGCATAAAGATCTAATTTTGCTTGAAAAGTCGTTTTTATGGTGAAAGATTATAGGTCATTTTATATGTGCCCTAGATGGAAGGTCAACTTCCAAGGACCATAACTTGCTCAATTTTTATTATATGAAGATCATCAAAGTTTCATGATCAATTTCAATATCTCTTATCCAACTTTTCTTCTTTGATAAAGGTCAAATTTCACTTGCAAGGGCATGTACCAAAAGGAAACATTATAGGTCTTTTTGGGCCATCATCATTGAACAAGCAATTTTCCTCAACCTCTAAAATCCATAACTCCCTCATGAAATATTCAAATGTATCCAACTTGTGACCACATTGAGTAGAATTGAAATATCTATAACTTTGAAGAAGGAACCAAACTCATTTGAATCTCATAGCAAAACTTATTCAAGGTGGAAAAAGTGGTCATTTGACTTTTAACTTAGAAAAATTTAAACTATGTTTGATTCTTCCAATTTCCACACCAAAATTCATCATATCCAAGCTCCAAATGGAAAAAGTTTCAACATCAAAATTGTTCCCCTTCATGCTAGATTTCCAAAGAGTCCAAGATCATTGCATTTGGATCAAAATTGAGGCACTTGCGCATGTTTCCTTTGTTTGGTTTGGTTTGGCAGCTTTTGCACTCAAGTGATTAATTCCTTTTGCATGCTTCCATGTTATGTCTTCAGCATCAATTGTACACAAATTGGAATTGGGTTGCATCATTGATTGGGTCTAATTCCATGCCCATGCATCCATGCACACAAGTTGCTATTTTTGGCCAAATTTTCAAATGGTGCAAAACTGAATTCCATAGCCTATAAAGACATGTGCATTTCCTCAGAATTGAGCACCCTTTTCCCAAGCTTTGACCTTCAAATTCTCCCATCCTCCTTTGATAGAATACCTTGAAGGTTTCTTTGGAATTCGAGTTTTAATTCCCGTTTTGTTTTAGAATTGAAACTCCAAGGATTCAAACCTTTTTTGCATCCAAATTGTCTCATGTAAGCTAGTAGAAGAAAGGCCAGTGGAATTGGAATTGAGATCGAGCTTCATCACTGCAAACAGAAGGTGAATTTTTAGAAACTTTCCTTCTTTGATTCTCCCTCAATTCTGTATCATTTCTCTTAATTTTTGGTTGTCTGAAGTCCTACCAATGTACGCAATAAGATTGGGTTGCTTTGAGGTCAAATCGAAGCAACTCAGTTCATCCACCTCATTTTTCAATTCTACACATCTCTTAGTATAGTGAGAATTGGAAGAAATGGAGGTCAGATTCTTGCCCCTCGTGTTTTTCTCTTTAAAACCATGTATGGATCTTCCATTTATGTGAAAGTTTCAGTTGGACCAGTCCGGTGGAGGCCGCCGAAGAAGATGACCGGATCTAGGGCTCTGGTGATGTGTTGGAACAACCCAAGCCATCTGATCCTTGGTCCACATTCTAATCTTGGCATTTGATTTGAATTACCAATGTTGCTACATGTTGATTGTGGTACACCATGGACATGATGTGCGTGGCCATCAGATCTGCCACCTCAATTAATGAGGGAGATCTGATGGCCCGTGTTTTTTATATTTTTATTTTATTTTCTGATTTACATTTTCATTTTTAATCCAAAAACTATGGGACTTTCACCAAAAATCTTTAAATTGTTTTCTCTTCCATATTTTGAATTAGAATCATTTTTTGGATTAGATTTGATATTTTTTGTGAATTAAATAGTTTTTGACTTGTTTTTAAATATTTTTAAATACCTTTGACTTTCTAAAAATTCTCAAATTTTTTGTCTAAGGTTCTTTGACCTATTTTGACCTAGAATAAATCATTTGGTCATTTATTTCGTGATTTGAGGGGATTTGAGGTTTTTCCCATTTAAAAAATGAATTTATATTCATTTTAAAATTGTTTTTAATTGATTAATTATTTAAAAATTATGTTGAGCCATTTTGTTGACCTTGTGTTGTTTCATCTTCTGTTTGTCCTTGATCATGGTTGATTTAAACATCCATTTGATCAATACTCTTGGATTAAGGGGGTTGATGAAATGTGAACTTCATCCCTCAAAATGAATGAATAGTATATATCAGATGAAATTCCTCCCTTGATCAGTTTGGGATTTCATTTTCTATTTCACTTTATCTCATCATCTTTATCTCTCTTCTTCCCCAATCCTTCATTGACCAATAACTTCTTAGATAATCAAAGGCTAGTTGATTCATCAATAATTTTGTGTCAGATGAATCAACATGAGCTTGATTGAGATAGGTTCATCCCTTTTTTTATGTGTGTGGTATGCTTTAGGAGTTTGGTTCTTTGTACCATGTCTCTAGCATGCATTAACACCAATATTTTTATTTCCCTACCTCAAATAGTTGTGACTTCTACATAAGCCCAATTATGATTGCTTAACATAAAGTTAAATTTGTCCCAAAAGGCATATCATTCTTGTAAGTGAGATTGTAAGTCTTCCATTCCTCGTGGTATTATATGAAGACTTAACCTTTTTCCATTTGTGGGAGCTAGTGGCATACTTGTTGATTTATCCAAGTTGGAGCCCTTCTCATAGATGATGTCTTGGTTCATGTCTTTATGCTTGTGAGTGGATGGTTGAGTGTTCTCCAAAGAATGACTTAAACAATTGAACCATTCACTAACATTTGACTAACATTTCTCTACTATTGTTATCTTTAAATGTCATTTACTTAATGCAATTAAATTTTAGTACCTTTATTATTCATTGCCATTTACATTTCATGCAACTTGTTTATGTTTCAGTCATCTTCAATTTTCTCACTTGAGTCATATCTTCGTGTTTGTATATCTTATGTGCTTGTGATTTTATTTTGTTTGTTGTCTTAGGACCTTAAAAATACCTAATAACAACAAAAACCCTAAAAAAGCAATAAGTGAAGGTGCTCCTTGAAGATCCGGAGTTGGATTTACCTCTGTCTTTGGGAAATCGTGTTGGATGTTTGTTCATATTCATTCTTCTCTTTATAACCTAGTCTCCTTAAGGAAATACAAAAAAGCAAGTTTGAATACAACTTTTTATGTTACAAGTTGCTTCTACAAACACATATTTTACACAAATGAAATACAAACACTTAAAGAAGAGAATACAACTTTTTATGTTACAAGTTTCTTCTACAAACACATATTTTACACAAATGAAATACCAAAAAGCAGTTGTCCACTAATGGATTAGTGACAGGTGCGAAGAATAATATTATCCTTCGCCCATGTTTTCAGGTAGTAGAAGGAATATTTTATTTGTACCATGTACTATTTGATCACGTATCCACTTTGATATTATCTTCAAATTCATTAGCTTCTGATGAAAAGTTGATGAAGAAGGAAAAGAAGAAACACAAAGCTGAAATAAGAATCTTCAGAGTCTTCAGTCAGAACCTTGACCATGTCAGCGTCTGGCTTGAAATCTTCAAAGTTTTCATCTAAGTAGCACAACTTCAGAAGCTTTCCATTCTTCAGAAGCTTGATAACTAGAGTCACATCTAGAAGCAGAAGCTGAGAGAACATTGCAGCAACAACATAACGTCTTCCTATAAATTCTCAGGAGTGAATCAATGCAGGAGCAGAAAGAACATTGCAGCAACAACATGGTGTCTTTCATAACTTCTTAAGAGTGAATCAGCGCAGAAGCGGAAATAACATTGCATCAGCAACATGGCGTATTTCATAACTTCTCATGAGTGATTTAATGCAGAAGCGGAATTCATAACAAATGCTCAGAAACTGATGACGTTGCACGTCATAAACTCAGAATCAGAACTGGTTGTTAAAGCTACACAATAACAAAACACTAGAGTACCAAAATTATTCTCACACAAATACTACATTGTTATCATAAAAACTCAAAGGTGTAAATGCATAATCAAATATTATTCTAACAATCTCCCACTTTTTGATGATGAAAAAACCATGTATTTTGATGAACAGTTTTGTATAGGGTAATCGTAGAAAGATACATCACACAAAAGCACAAAGCTCCCCGTGAGATGTAAAATCCTAAAACAGATAAAATCAGAATGAAATAACACTTTCTTGATTAACCTTTTTATAGAACCAGAATGATCTTTTATTAGAATCTGGCTTGTCATCAGAAGTTGATTGAACTGATACAGAACACTGGTTGTCAAAGTCAACACTCTGATGAACTTCACTTCAGAAGCTTGGTTGAACTCTTTTTGAAGGAGCTTCAGAGCCTGGTTCTCTGTGAAAGAGCTTTAGATCCTGGTTACAAATCCTTTTTAAAGAGCTTCAGAACTTGGTTAAGACCTTAAGACCTGGTTGAACCAATCCTGATTAACATGGAATTCATAATTCCTCATAACTTAAGGTCTGGTTATGTCTGGTTGGAAGTCTTTCTTAAATGGTGAAGTTAAAACTTCAGACTCAAAGAGTACACCATTTCTTCAGAAACTGGTAACTTAAGTTCTGATCTGAAAAACTTTAAGAGCTTCTGATGTTCTTGACTTTCCCTAAAAAATAACAAACAAAATATTGTTCGAAGTAGTTGTTAGCAGAAAAAATTGAAAATGTTTGGGTTCTGATTCATGAACATGGGTATATCAAAATCAATTACCCCCCCCCCCCCCCCCCCCCTCTTTGTCATCGATCAAAAAGACATAGACAAATTAAAATAGGGAAACAATAAGATTTCATTGATATTGCCTGTTGTACAAAAGTACAAAAAATTTCAAAACAAATACAAAAACACTTAGACAAAATAAAAACACAAAAATGCATAAACTATTTTGAAAACTAAGTGTTAGGGTTTTATGGCTAAGAAGGAGGTGGAAATCTAGAGAGAATCATCTTGAATATAAGATCTTGCATATCCAAGCATTGTCAGGCCAGAGAACTTTCTTATTTCATCTCAGTGAGAGACTTCAGAATCACTTCGGGGATCATTCCAAAAGAAGTTTCAACAACATTCTGATTCTTAGAAGCAATAATGTGTTGTTCTGACTCATAATCTTGAGCTTGTTATTGTTCTTCAGAAACAACTTGCTTGCCTCGATCCAGTTGAGTAAAAGTATCTTCCATGACAACATTTATATGTCTAGAAGCTTCCCCGGTCTCCTTTGATTCTTCATCAATTTCAGGAGCAGGAAGACATAATGGAATTAACCCATTTCCTATTTTCTTCCCAGGCCGCATCACTTTCTGCTGAATTAGTGGATAGAACACTAGTCCACATAGCAACGTGAAGGCACCTTTGCGAATCTGATTCAAATTTTTGCAAAATCTTACCAACATTAGGTTTTTTAGGTTTTGGTTGGATAGGATATCTAATAGAAATATCAGTGACTGTAGGGTGATGATCAACGCCATAGATATTGGGAACAACAAGAGAGGGAAGGTCTAAAAGTTGTTCAACATCAGAATCAGACACAACATGTTCTAGTTCAAAGTTGAACAAGCCTTGGGGAGTACCCTCGGACTCTTGGTCACCAGAATCTCTCGAAGGAGATGTTTTGGGTGTCTCATTTAGATTATTTGGTTAGGGAGAAAAAATATTAATAGATGGTGGTGGAATGGGTGATGATAGAATTTATGGATGAGGTGGTGTTTGTGGTATCTGTTGTTGTTGTTGTTGTTGTTGTTGATGTAATTGAGTTTCAGAAACTATAGGAGTTTCTATAACAAGTTCTAGAAGGGTTATATTTCTAGGAGGTGGTTGTGGAATTGGATTTGGAATAGTGACGATTTTATGAGATGGTGATGGAGATGAAGGTGATAGTGTTGGTAAGACACTTTTAGAAACATTAGAATCAAAAGCGAAAAAAGTTCTGGCCATAGAAGACTTGCTAGGGATGGGTACGTCAGAGACCTTGGGTGACTGCTGGACAACACCATAAGTATCTTTTAGAATTATAGCTTCCTGGCGCTCACCGAGGGGATCCTTATCTTCATCCAGAAATATTACTACCTTCTTCTTCTTTTGTGGTCGAGAAGATCCTTCTCCCCGAGCATCTTTTTGTCTCTTCCCATAAGCATTTGGGCAAGTGTCTATAAGGTTGAGTGAATCAACCAATGGGTTAATTCCTTCCTCAAAGCATCTATCAAGGTAGTATTCCAGAACATATGGAAGATCAATCTTAGTGAAGATTAGGAAATTTTCAAAAGGAATCCTTGTTCAACAGATATCTTACTTGGTAGGGAGGTAATATGGATTAACAACCTTGGAGATAAGACCCGTGCTTTTAAGATTCTTCCCCCATAATACTTTTCCAGAAACCTTGGAGGTAATCTGGCTTAACAACCTTGGAGATAAGACCATTCTCAACTAGAATGTCTGAAATTAATGTTCTGTTGGAGATAAACTTCCCCTTTTTGGAAGAACTTCCAGTTCTAGCTTCTCTTATGGAGTCCCTGAGAAACTTGAACAAGATTTCTGGAAGCGCCAACTTGAAGCCTTTCTCCAGAAAAAATAGCATAAACTTCTGAGTAGTGTTGATGTAGTCAGAAGAGTTGGTATTGGGTATATGATGAATGTAGCCCAGGATGATCTTGATCCATACCCTCAACTTATCAGTCAAGTCTTTGGCGCTTGGACCTTTGCTATCATCAAACTTCGTTCCTTCCTTGAAGATTACTGATGCTACCATGCCTTATCTCCTTGCACCAGTTTTGACATTACATACCATTTTCCCACAACCATTTTCAGGGTCAAGCTTATCATCGAATCTAATATGAATTTATTCCTCGACAATCTGTGTCTCAATGTTAAAGACTCTGTAGCCTTTTGAGCGTTTAGAATATCCTAACAATAAGCAATTTTGTGCCTTAGAATCAAACTTTCCAAGATTCTTTTTAGTGTTCAACATAAAGCAATAACAACCAAAAGGATGAAAATAAGAAATGTTGGGCTTTATGTTCTTCCACAATTCATAAGGAGTCTTACCTAGGATAGTTCTAATATAAATCTTGTTCTGAATATAACATGATGTGTTAACTATTTCTGCATAGAAATGCTTAGCCATATCAGTTTCTTGGATCATGGTGCGAGCCATTTCTTGCAAAGTTCCATTCTTCATTTTTATAACCCCATTTTGCTGTGGAGTTCTTGGACAGGAGAAATCATGGGAAATTCCATTTTTATCAAAAATATTTTCAAAATTCTTATTTTCAAATTCACCACCAGGATCACTTCTGACTCTGACTATTTTGCAATTCATCTTTGTTTTCACTTGTGAGCAGAAGGTAGATAACATAGAATGTGACTCATCCTTGTGTTTCGAGAACTTTAACCATTTCCAATGACTATAGTCATCAACGATGACCAACCCATACTTTTTACCACTCATACCGGCATTTTTCACTGGCCTAAACAAATCAATATGCAAAAACTCTAGCGGTCTAGAGGTAGAAACAACAGTTTTTTCTTTGAGAGAAGTTTTAGAAAACTTGCCTTTCTGTCATACTTCACAAAGAGCATCTGAAGAAAACTTCAGGTTGGGTAAGCCTCTGACTAATCCAAGTTTATTTAGCTAAGAAATCCTTCTCATGCTAACATGACCCAAATGTCTATGACATGCCCATTGCTCATTGTTAACAAACATTAAGCATTTTACATTTTGATCTTAAGATCATAAAGTTTAATTTTATAAATGTTGGTCTTCCTCTTTCCGTTAATGAAATTCTGGTATCAGATATAAGATGTCGAAGGTAATGTTACGACACTGATATCTGCTAACGCACAATGGATAAATAAACAGAATGGTAAAGCAAATAACACAAGCAATTGTTAACCCAGTTCGGTGCAACTCACCTACGTCTGGGGGCTACCAAGCCAGGAAGGAAATTCACTAAAATAGAATTAGTTCAAAGACTCTCCGTACACTTCAACAAGTTACAATCCTTCTCACCTAATCTCTACCCGTGCAATTTCTACCTAAGAACTCTTAGATATGAGAATCCACTCACTTCCCTTACAATCACACACCAGTGATTTTAAACAACAATCCCTTGAGAAAAGACAATACTTTTCAATTACACACTCTTGATTTTACTTCACATTTTCAATCAAGAAGACACACTCTTGATCTTGCTTCACAGCTTTGATCAAGAAGACACACACTCTTGCTTAACAGCTTTAGAGTGACAAATTACAACCACAAATCAGTCCAATTCAATCATCAATGGATGACTTGAATGACCTACAAGTCTTACGACTAAACAAACACAAACCCTAGCTCTCTCTCTATATTTCGCTCAGTCTTGGTTGTGTGTTCAAACAGGTTTTCTAAGTCCCTTTTTATAGAAGCATCCAGCTGGGCTTGGACATCTTGAAAACCCTAAATCTATTTTCCAATCAAATCTTTTTATAACAGCTATATAGATCTCCTTGGAAAATAAGTGAATCTGGTTGTAATCCATGATTGAATGCGCCAGCTAGCCATATCTTCAATCATCCAAAGATTTCCATTAATTGTGCAATCACAAAACACCAGATATTCATACTAAATGTTCTGTGTACAGGATGTCATGACATCAGGTCTGACATCCTGGAGAAATCCTGCATAATCCAATAATTCCTTTTATAACTTCCAGCAGGTACAGCCATATCAGATGCCATGACACTGTGTAGGACATCTGAAACAATCCTGCATGAACATGTTCTTGAACTCCAGCAGGTACATAGGATATCTCATGTTAAGACATCACACATAACATCTTGTGAACACTCTTTAGTTTTACCAAAATTGCTGCCAACACTTAGAATCAACAGTTAAAAAGAGTCGCGCCATCAATCTGATTGACAGCCTTACACGATTTCAGATTAAAAATGATATCATAACCATTGTCACTAAGCTGGCTAATAGACATAAGTTATGCATCAAACCATCGACCAAAAGAATGTTAGTAATAGAAGGGAGATTACCATTACCAATAGTTCCAGAGCCAATGATCTTCCCTTTTTGGTTTCCTCTGAAACCAACGAAGCCTCCTGGCTTAAGTTCCAAATCTTGGAACATATGCCTTCTTCCTGTCGTGTGTCGTGAGTATCCACTATCCAAGTACCATGATTGGTGTCTCAACTGAGCTGCTAAGGATGTCTGCAACATAAGTTATTTAATCTTTAGGTACCCATTTTGGGGTCCTCTTTTGTTATTTCTCCCAGAGTTTTTTACAACCTTGGTTTTTTGAGCAGAAGGATAATCAAAGGGAATTTGTGTATGACACTTAGGTTTCATAACTAAGTTCTCCCTCTGTGTCTATGTAGAACAATCAATCTCAGTGCCAGCAGGCAAGAAATGCTCATAGAGAGGTTTCAGTTTTACCTTCTGACTTTCATTAAGTTTTCTAGTTTCTATACAACCTAGATCTTTCTCGCCATTTTTGCTAACTCCATAGATCATGGAAGCCATTTTTCTTCTATATATGCTTTTAGCCATAAAGTACTGGAATGATATATCATATCTGATGACGCAATCAGTACCAGAAGCTTATGAGATTATTTCTTCCTCTAGTTTTGAAATTTTAATCTTCAAAACAGAGTTGTTACTTTCTAAAGAAAATATTTTTTTCATTTAGGGAAGAAATATCCTTCTCATGCTCACCACGAGTTTTAGAAGCAACTACTTGGACGTGTTTAAGGTCCTTGTACATACTCTGGAGACTTTTTTTACTTTTCTATCATTTTAGAAAGATATGACTCTAAATCAGAACGAGATAGTTCAGAAAATACCTCTTCAGAATCAGAGTTTATGTCTGATTCTAACAACATCTTGTCTTCTGGTTCTTTAGAACTTTCAAGATCAGTTATAGTTGCCATCAATGCAATGTTGGCCTGCTCCTCATCAGAATCTCCTTCTTATGATTCTGAGTCTTCCCATGTAGCCATAAGCCCCTTCTTATCGTTAGAAAAACTTTTTCTTGGGCCTTTTTTCCTTCTTCAGCTTAGGACACTCATTCTTATAGTGTTCTGGATCCTTGCACTCGTAGCAGATAACCTCTTTACCAGAACTTGCTTCTTTGGTCTAAATGAAGAATCAGAATGACGAACAATCCTTCTAGCTCCTCTGAACTTTCCTTGTCTATTCTGCTTGTGCCTCCAGGGTCTGTTAACCTTCTTAGAAATCAAAGACAGCTCATCATCATCTTTTGAGTCTTCATCAAAATCTTCTGATTCTTCCTCAACTTTATAAGCCCTTATCTTCTCATGCTTGGATTTCAAAGCAATAAATTCATCTCTCTTTTGCGGTTCATCTTCTTCGAGTTCTATCTCATGGCTTCTCAAAGAACTAACAAGTTCTTCAAGACTAATATTTTTCAAGTCCTTTTCCAACTTAGAGGCAGTTACCATATGTCTCCATTTTTTGGGGAGACTTATGATGATTTTCTTTAGATGGTCAGCCATAGAATACCCTTTGTCTAAAACCTTGAGTCCTACGACAAGCATCTGAAATATTGAGAGCATAGTCTCAATGGTTTTATGGCCTTCCATTCTAAATGCCTCATATTTCTGGATTAAGGCGAAAGCCTTTTTCTCCTTAACTTGAGAATTCCTTTCATGAGTCATCCTCGGGGAATCAAAAATAGACTTAGCAGAATCTATGTTTGTTATCTTCTCATACTTAGTATACGAGATAGTGTTAAGCAATATCGCTCTAGCCTTATGATTATTCTTGAAATCCTTCTTTTGTTGATCTGTCATAGCCCTTCTTGCTATATTGTTTCCTTCAGTATTTAGGATGAACGTATCCATCGACTATAAGATACTAAAGATCAACATCATATCCCAGAAAGAAACTTTCGATTTTATCTTTCTAGTAATCAAACTTTTCACCATCAAAGACTGGTGGTTTAGCACTATAGTGATCTCATTGTTGTTAGCAGCGGCAACGTTGTTGTTAGCAACGACCATTGTTTTTCACACAAACTAGATCGGTACTAAACATAGTAAAGTGTTTATACAACTTTATCACAGTCAAAATCGGAGCTCGGATGCCAATTGAAGGTGTGAAAAACATAAGCTAGGGAGAGTTTAAATTGGGTTTTAAAATCAAATTTTTTTACCAACTCAAAAACTCCACACAATAACAAGAATAAGGAGAGAAAGACACAAGGATTTTTATCCTGGTTCGCTTGAAATCAAAGCTACTCCAGTTCACCCGCCAAGGTGATTTCTCCTTATACACAAGGACTTAATCCACTATAACCAAACAGATTATAGAAAACTCACAAAGAACAACTTTCTTTGTCTTCTCAAGGATCCAACTATAAACTAGTCTCCTTAAAAAAATAGAAACAAACAATTTTAAATACAACTTTTTATGTTACAAGGTGGTTTTCCACAACCAGATTTTACACAAATGAAATACATACACTTAAAGAAAACAATGCATAATTTTGAGAGCTTTTTCACGTAGAAAACAGTCTTGTAAAATTGTTGTAGCATCTTTCTTAAAGTCTCCAAGTCCTACTTATATAGCATAAGAAAGGGACCGTTGGATGGAAATTCGGAGATACCAAAAAGAAGTTG
This sequence comes from Lathyrus oleraceus, assembly GCF_024323335.1. NCBI lineage: Eukaryota > Viridiplantae > Streptophyta > Magnoliopsida > Fabales > Fabaceae > Lathyrus > Lathyrus oleraceus. The sequence goes on along the minus strand of NC_066580.1, from coordinate 189,954,184 downwards.
TCCACTAACAGATTAGTGACAGGTGTGAAGAATAGCATTGTCCTTCGCCCACGTTTTCAGGTAGTGGAATGAATATTTGATTTGTACTGTGTACTATTTTATCACATGCCCACTTTGATCTTATCATCAAATTCATTAGCTTTTGATGAAAATTTGATGAAGCATGAAAAGAAGAAACATAAAGCTGAAATCAGAATCTTTAGAATCTTTAGTCAGAACCATGACCATGTCAGTGCCTAGCTTGAGATCTTCAGAGTCTTCAGCTAAGTAACACAATTTTAGAAGCTTGCCATTCTTCAGAAGCTTGATAACCAGAGTCACATCCAGAAGCAAAAGCGGAGAGAACATTGCAGCTGCAACATAGCGTCTTTCCAGATCTTCTCAGGAGTGAATCAACGCAGAAGCAAAAAGAACACTGCAGCAGCAACATGGTGTCTTTCAGAACTTCTTAAGAGTGAATCAATGTAGAAGAAGAAAGAACATTATTGCATAAACATGGCATCTTTCAGAACATATCATGAGTGATTCAATGTAGAAGAAAAATTCATAACAAATGTTCAGAAATTGATGACGTTGCACATCGTAAACTGAGAATCAGAACTGGTTGTTAAAGCTACACAATAACAAACCATTAGAATACCAAAATTGTTCTCATGCAAATGCTACATTGTTATCATTAAAACTCAAAGTTATAAATACGTAACTAAATCTTGTTCTAACAATGCTTTGTGGGGATGAAACAGATGACTAATGCCTTGACTGGTGCTTGAGGTCTTGTACTTGTTGGTAAGCTAAAGCTCCAAGGTAACAAAGACAAGTCTCATCAAGTGACCAAGAGACTTATGGTCACTTGACAAAGACAAAGGGGAAGTGTGAAACATTAAAGGATTTAGTTGATCAAAATTGAATTTGATCAAGCTAAGCCAAAGGAATGAGATGAATGAAACACACAATGCATGATCATACCATGACTAACCTAGGGTCACATTGTTAGGTATCCCAAGAGAAATCCATGTGGGTGTAAAAGTGTACTAAGCCTAAGTCTCATTGTTAGGTAGTCCAAGATTAAGCCATGTGTGTGCTAATGTCTGCTAACCTAAACAGATGAATGTGATAAGCAAAGGCATAAGGCAATGAACAATAACAAGATCACAAGATCACAAGTTCAAAAGTTCAAAAAGTGAACAAGGTGCAAATGATAAAGAGGTCAATGAGTCCAAGGTCACTCCAAATCAAGCATATGTCCAAGTCTTAAGTCCTAAGTCCAAAGTGTGCATCATCACTCCAAATTAAGCATAGGTCTTAAGGATCAAGTCTATCCATTTTATCATGTTTTAATTCATTGAGATTGTCAAGCAAACCAAACACAAGATAAGAAGCATAATATGAATAAGACAAGATGAATAATATATGAAGTGATATGATGAATAAAGAGACATAAAAGTAAATTGCATAAAGTAAAGGCACGAGACTAAATTGCATAAACTAAGGCACAAGAGTAAATTCCATAAAGTAAATGTTAGGAGGTTAGGTGTACTAAGTTAGTGATCAAAGTCAAGTAACATATGTGGAAAACATGTTAGAATATTGATATAAGATCAAACCCTCAAGGCAAGAAACGCAACGTTCAAAACTCAAAGAAGAAAGAAGAGAACAAAAGGGAAAAACTCAAGTGTTTGACTTAGGATCCACTATCAAACAAGTGAATGGACCCAAACGTATGGCACAACTTAGGGATGAACTATCACTAACTCAAAGTGTCAAAAATATGATCAAATGATCATCTATCAACATATTAAATTAGAGAAGATTGAATCAACCTAAGAGACCATCTATGGATAACTTGAAGTGTATAAGCGTTGATCAACCAAGTCAAAAGCTCAAGCAAAATCAAAGGCATGACAAAATTGAATTAAAAATAAAAAGGAAAAGGTTTTAAAATGATTTAAAATGGAAATTAAAGAGAAAATTCCAAACCATTCCAAAAAAATGAATAAATGGCCAAGAAAGTTATACAAAGTCCCAAATATTACACGTTAATAGATCTCAAAAGTTAGATGCAAAAATGTTTGAAAATGATTAAAAAATAAATTACAAAAGGAAATGAAAATAAAAATGAAATAAAAATAACCAAAAATGCAAAAATGATTTAAAAAATGTGAAAAAATACATATGATGCAAAATAATTATAGAGACATTGTGTAAAAAATTGGGATCAAATTGATTTAAAAGTTAGTGATGGAATAATTTGGAAATAAAAGGAATAAAAGAAAAGAAAATACAAAGAAATAAAATGCAAAATAAGGTTCCAATGGCTACTAAATTCAAAAAAACATGTGTGTAAGGATTTGATTGGACAAGTTCAAATATTTGGCTCCACGGCGCGCGTAACAGAACTCTTCTTCAACCTTGGTTCAATTTTGCAGATCACATGAACTTGTGTTTTTAGCAACACCGAAACATGGCAATAGCTTCGTAACACTTAACCGTTCATGTCTCCTTGCATCAGAGTCATTGATTGGCTATGAGCAGGGGGAGTTTTGTTCAAGAATTCGAAGAACCCTAAGTGTTTAAAGTAAAATTAAATGACTAATACGAAAGAGAAATGAATGGTAGAAAAGGGCTTTTGATTAGTGGAACAATGCGAAGAGAGTGGTAACTTGTTTTCTCAAAGATTTAACTCGTAGCTACCATTCTAGTTGAAGCTTCGAAGGCCAATAATGAATGAAATGGGGAGTACTATGTAAGAGGTTTCAAGGTAAAATGATGATGCAGTTAGCTTCAGATGATACTGATGAAGCTTTATCGGCAAATATTTGAGGTTGAAAGAGCTTGATTTTAAGAAACCACAAATTGGTTTTTGAGTGATATTGGGTTCAACTAAGGCAGGGTTTTTCTGGATTTTCAAGCATGCAAATCAAGATAAAACGATCCTCTATTTATAGGAAATGAAAAGGGAAGCTCACACATGCTAAACAGGTCTAAATTCATGTGAATTAGGGCTGACAGTTTGGAAAATGGTGCTCGTGTGAAGTGAGGTATGAAATGTGTGAATTGGTGATGAAACTTGGTCGTTTTGTGTTGGGTTACACGCGTTTTAGCATCAGAAGCAAGTTGCACATGTGAAAGTGGTCCCAAGATGATAAATGACATATAATTGCAAATTCTGGGCTTCGTGCAAAACAGAGTTCAACATGCCATGTTTGAAGCTAGGCCAAATGGAATCCACTCGTGCGTTTTGTGATTTTCTTTGTGACTTTTGTTCATCTCATTGCAATGAATTGAATTCAAAAATAACCAACTCAAAAGGAGGCTTGAGGTGAAAATGGCAAGTTTTGAAAGTTAAGGTCGTGACATGTTCTCTAGGTCAGGCATTTAGTCAAAGAGTCTTGGCATGTTTTGGGCATCTTGAGGCTCCAAGTTCTTAACATCATAAATTTTGATCCCCTCGTGCATTTTGAGCCAAACTTGGGCCAAATGAACTTTGATATGATCTTGATAAAATTCAAAAGGAATGAGATCAAAAGGGCGCTTGAGTTGAAAATGACATGGCTGCCAAATGGGGGTCGTGACAAGGTTTTGGCCCAATTTGGAAACTTAGACCTTTCAAAAATTGAGGTCCTAAGGGTTGCATTTATGCTTGAGCCTTGAAGAAAAGTTGTAGAGTAACTCATTAGTAAAATTTGGCTCAAATAAGCTTGTCAATTGGTTGACAATTGAAGAAATTATGGGGTTTGAACCAAAAGCAAGCCACACTTGCAAATTAAGTCAACCAAACTTGTGCCAACTTGTGCAAACTTGAAGTTTTATTTCATCCCAAGCCAAAATGATGATGGAATGAGCATCCTTTGAGGAAAACTTGATTAAGGATTGAATTATCTTGAGGATAACTTGATGATTGGATGAAATGGCATGGAAATAAACACATGAACCACTCTTGAATCACTGAATCACACTTGCATATTTCTTGACCAAAATGACCTCTTATTTTGTATTGAATTGAGGCATGATCACCTACATGAACAAGGGATCAAACAAGTACCATCTCTTATGATTCTTGGGTTAGTTGATAAGTGAATCAAAAATGAAAAACCCTAATGTTAAGATTAAACAAAGAATGTGGCCATGCTTGTGAATCCATGACCAAATGAAATGGTCATGCTAATGACATTGTATGATGCATGATATGATTCCATGTATGCAAATGAAACTTAAGCAAAAGGTAGAAAAAGGGAGGGGAAATTTTGGGGTATGACAGTACACAATCTATCGCTCAAACTTGAGTGTCCGCTAGCCAAACAGAAATTGAGAAGGACTAGACCAGACATGTATCTCAAGATCAAAGAGGAAGTCAGAAAACAGTTTGATGCATGATTCTTAGTCGTTGTAAAGTATCCACAATGGGTCACTAACAATGTGTCAGTCCCAAAGAAAGATGGGAAAGTCAGAATGTACGTAGACTACAGAGATCTGAGTAGGGAAAGCCCTAAATAGATTTCCATCTACCCCACATTAATGTACTAGTAGATAATGCTGCTAAATTCTCGACCTTTTCATTCATGGATGGATTCTCCGGTTATAATCAGATAAAGATGTCTCCCGCCGACATGGAGAAAACCACGTTTATCACTCCCTGGGGAACCTTTTTCTACAAGATAATTCCTTTCAGATTAAAGAATGTCAGGGTAACGTACCAAAGGGAAATAATGCCTCTCTTCCATGATATCATTCACAAGGAAATAGAGGTCTATGTTGGTGATATGATCACAAAATAACAGACCGAAGAAGAGCATATAATCAACATGAAAAAGTTGTTTGATCATATAAGGAAGTTCAAATAACGTGTGAATCCTTCCAAGTGCACTTTTGGAGTCATATCAGGGAAATTATTGGGGTTAATAGTCAGTCAGAGACGAATTGAAGTTGATCCTGACAAAGTCAGGGCCATCCAAGATATGCAAGCTATGGGGATAGAAAAAGAGGTTTGTGGTTTCTTGGGAAGATTAAACTACATTGCTAGGTTTATTTCACATCTCATATCCACCTGTGAACCAATCTTCAAATTTGTCAGGAAAGATCAATCCATTGAGTGGAACGAAGGTTGTTAGAAGGCTTTCATCAAAATCAAGGAATATTTGTAAGAACAACTTATCTTGATACCACCAGTTCCAAGAAGACCACTTACAATGTACCTAACAGTACTTGACGGTTCCATGGGATGTATAATAGGGCAACAAGATGAGACCGGAAGAAAAGAGCATCTGATCTACTACCTAAGCAAGAAGTTCAATGATTGTGAATCCCAATATTCGCTTTTGGAGAAAACTTGTTGGGCTTTATTCTGGGCCGCTAAACGTCTAAGGAAATACATGGTGTGTCATACTACCTTGCTAATATCCAGGATGTATCCTACTAAATATATCTTTGAAAAGCCAACAGTAACATGAAGAATAGCACAATGGAAGATGTTATTGGCCGAGTATGACATCCAATATGTCACACAAAAGTCCATCAAGGGAAGTGTGTTAGCAGATTATCTCGCCCACCAGCCAATGGAAGATTATCAACCTATATGATTTTACTTCCCTGATGAAGACATTATGGTAATAAGGGATTATGAGACTCCAAGGCCCGACGAAGGACCCAAACCAGGATCGAGTTGGAAGCTCATATTTGACGGTGCCTCAAACGCTGAAGGACATGGGATCGGGGATATCATAACTTCTCCAATGATTTATCATATTCCATTTATAACTTGGTTATGTTTCACTTGTACTAACAACATCACAGAGTATGAGGCATGTATCCTAGGACTCGATGATGCCATCGACCTAAGGATCAAGATCTTGGAAGTATACGGAGATTCTGCTCCCGTCATCAATCAAATCAAAGGATAATGGGGAACACATAATGCTAAGCTAATCAAGTATCATGACCACGTCCGAAAGATGCTAACCTACTTTGATGAGATTAATTTCCACTACATCCCTCGAGAAGAGAATCAGCTAGCAAACGCCTTAGCTACTTTATCATCCATGTTTAAAGTCAAATGGTACAACGAAGCACCTTCTATAAGGAATTAACATTAGTATGAGCCGACATATTGCGTAGTAGTGGAAGAAAAAGCGGATAATAAACCTTTGTATTACGACATTAAACTATTCCTACAGAAGCATGAGTATCATGCAAATGCTTCAAGCCAAGATAAGAAAACACTTAGAAGATTGGCATCTCAATTCTCCCTCAATGGTGATGTGCTCTACAAGAGAAACCACGACATGATCTTACTCATATGCCTAGACAGATACAAAGTGGGCATGCTTATTATCAAAGAGATTCATGAAGGGTCCTTTGGCACTCACGCCAATGGACACACCATGGCTAAGAAAATTCTTAGAGTCGGGTACTACTGGTTGACTATAGAGTCTGATTGCTTCAAATATGTCAAGAAATGTCACAAGTGTCAAACCTATGTGGATAAAGTGCACGTGCCACGTACTTCCTTGAATGTCTTGACCGCTCCATAACCTTTCTCCATGTGGGGTATTAACATAATCGGGATGATCGAACCAAAAGCTGTAAATGGACATCAATTCATCTTGGTTGCCATAGATTATTTTACCAAGTGGGTAAAAGTTGCTTCCTACACCAATTTTACAAGGCAAGTGATTGCACGATTCATCAAAAAGGAAATCATTTGTCTCCATGGCGTTCCTAATAAAATCATCAATGATAATAGGTTGAACCTGAACAACAAGGTAATGGATGATTTATGCGACAGTTTCAAAATCGAACACCATAACTCGTCACCCTACAGGCCTAACATGAACGACGTAGTAGAAACAGCTAACAAGAATATTAAAAAGATTATCCAGAAGGTGGTGAATACCTACGAAGATTGGCACAAAATGCTACCTTTCCCACTACATGGCTATAAGACTTCATTTCGCACTTCAACATGAGCAACTCCTTTATCTTTGTTATATGGCACCAAAGTGGTACTTCCTATTGAAGTCGAGACCCCCTATCTAAGAGTTCTAATGGAGACTAAGTTGGAAGAGGCAAAATGGGTACAAACAAGATTCAATCAATTAAACCCCATAGAAGAGAAGCGCATGGCTGCAATATGTCACAGACAATTATATTAGAGGAGACTGAAGAAAGCCTTCGACAAGAAATTGTATACTCTTCTATTCGAAACAGGATACCTAGTGCTTAGGAAAATCTTAACCATCCATAAAGATCCTCGCGGCAAATGGACCCCAAACTACGAAGGGCCATATGTCGTGAAAAGGCCTTCTCTAGCGAAGCCTTAATTCTCACAACCATGAATGGAGCATGTAAGACCCCAATTTTGACCCTAAGATCCCTCATGCTATCTAATCATATATATTGGCTTTGGGATCACACCTTGGCATCCTCCTTACCCCTCTTTCATTAAGTTCACATTGGGAGAGATCACCAAGCACATTTGATTGTATCATACTTCTTTTTTCATTATTTACTAACCAAAATTCCAAAAATATGTCTATGTATAGCTTTTTTTCTTTTGTAGGTAGTGTGTGCATCCATCAATTCCTCATCAAGCTCACAACTAGGGTTTGAGACCCTCAGTGCAAGGAGATAAATCAAGAGATGGTTCAAATTGGTTGTAGACATCATATATGGATCCCCTTTATCCTTACTTATCATTTTTATCAATAATTCATCAAGAGTTTGAAGCTAGGTTGCCTTGGAAACCCTAATTCATTTGGGTATCTCATGTAACTTCCTCAGCAAGTTTCTTCAACATTTGATCATATATTTCAAGGGATACTTCATACTACATAATCTTCTATATATATGATCCTCCATGAGTCCCAAATATCAAAAGAGCTTCAATTTTGCAAGTTGGTTCAAGGTGGTTGACCAGAGAAAGTCAACTGGTCAAAACTGTGGTTACCTAGGCCCTATCTCTTACAATGTTTATCATATAAAAATGATTCCAAGAGAAAGGTTTCTTTTTATGACATTCCAAACAACTTTCATGTTTACATAAATAGCTATTTTTTCTTGTAAAGTCATTTTTTATGGTGAAAGATTATAGGTCATTTTGTATGTGCCCTAGTTAGGAGGTCAACTTCCAAGGACCATAACATGATCAGTTTTTATGATATGAAGGCCATCCAAGTTCCATGATAAATTTCAAGAAATCCTCTCTAAATTTTGTTATTTGATAAATGTAAAATTCGACTTTCAAGGGCTTGTTCCAAGAGGAAACATTATAGGTCATTTTGGGCCATCACCATTGAACATGCAATTTTCCTCAAATTCTAAAATGCATAACTCCTTCATGCCAAATCTAAATAAGGTAAAATTTGTGACCAAATTTAATAGAATTGTAAGAGCTACAAATTTGATGAAGAAACGTTTCCCATTTGAAGCTCATAGCAAAAGTTATTCAAGGTGGAAGAAGTGGATATTTGACTTGGTACTTAGAAAAATTTCAATTATGTTTGATTTCTCAAACTTCCAACTCAAAATTCATCATGATCCAAGCTTCAAATGGAAACTTGTTCAACATAAAAGTTGTTCCCCTTGATGTCACCTTTCCAAAAAGTCCAAGATTAACTCATTTGGACCAAGATTGAAGGACTTGCGCATGGGTGTAATGCATGGCCCCATTTGGAAAGATTTGTGATCAATTTTCATTTTAACATTGCATGGTCCCTTGTTAAAGTTACAACATCACTTGAAAGGGAATTGCGACCTATTTACATCATTTCATGGCCCTATCACACTCCCATTCAAACATGCACATCACATTACTATTTTTGGCCAAAGTTTGAAAGTGTGTGGAAAGCAATGAACATGGCTATAAATACATTGCCCTTGAGCTCAGAATAAGGACCCTCTTGCCCAAGCTTCAGCCTGCTTCTTCCCCAAACCCCATTGATAGGATAATCTTGAAGATTTCTTTATAAATCGAGTTTTCATTCTCATTCTGTTTTGGAATTGAGACTCCAAGAGTCCAAGCATTTTAATCATCAATATCATCTCTTGCAAGTAGATAGAAGCAAGCAAAACCAAATTGAAAGGAAGATCGAGCTCAATTGAAGCAAACTAAAGGTGAATATTTAGATTTTTCTCTTCTTCGATTCTCCCTTAATTCTCTATCATTTTGCTTGATCTTTGGTTGTCTGAAGACCTACCAATGTAGGCAATAAGATTGAGTTGCTTTGAGGTCAAATCGACGTAACTCAGTTCATACTCCTCAATTTTCAATTCCATGTATCTTTCAATATAGTGAGAATTGGAGAATTTTGAGGACATATTTGGATTCTTGACATTTTTCTCATCAAATTACTCTATGCACTTTTTATTTTAATTAAGGTTGATGGTGGACCAATCTGGTGAGGTCCACCGGAGAAGGTGACCGGAGCCCTAGCTCTAGAGGTGTGTTGGCACTCTCCCATCCCTTTGATCATGTTTAAACGTTTTAATCATGGCCTTTGGTTTGCATGACTCTGTTTGCAGCGCGTTTGACTAGTGTGTTTGGTGGACACCACACACGTGGCCATCAGATTTGCAACCTCAATTAATGAGGGAGATCTTATGGCCCTTACTTTTTTGTATTTTCTGAATTTCTGTTTAATTGCTTTATTTTGTTTAATTCATAATAAATTCACTTTTAATCCAAAAAATATGGGACTTTCACACAAAAAATTAAATATTTGTATCTTCCATATTCTGAATTAAAATTATTTTTCGGATTATTTTGGTATTTTTCATGAATTAAATGTTTTTGTGCATATTTTTAATTGTTTAAAAATACTTATGACTTTCTAAAAATTGTGAATTTTTTTGTCTAAGATCCTTTGACCTTGTTTGGCCTAGGATAAATTCGTTGGCCAATTATTTGGTGTTTTGAAGGCATTTTAGGTCTTGTCCAAATAAAATGTATTTTAATTAATTTTTAATGTGATTTTTAATTGATTAAATGTTTAAAAATATTGTTGAGCCATTTTTATGGTCTTGTGATGTTTGAATTTCTGTTTGGACCTTGGTCATGGTTGATTTGACTTTTGTTGGATCAAAACCATTGGATTTAGGGGATTTATGAAATGAACATTTCATCTCCCCAAATGAATGGATGGTTTTAATCAGATGAAATTCCTCTCATGAAATTTGTGTTTCTATCTTCCCCTCCCTCTTCATCTTCATCCCTATTCTTCCCCATTCACTCATTTGACCAATGAAATCTCTAATGTCTAAAGGCTAATTGATTCATCAATGACCTTGTGTCAGATGAATCAATACAAGTATGACTGAGATATGTCCTTCCCATTTTCTTTTAGTGTGTGGTATGTTTTAGGAGTTTGGTTCTTTGTACCAAATCTCTAACATGCATTAACACCTATATTTTTATTGTCTGGCCTCAAGTAGTTGTGAATTCTACATAAGTCCAATTACGATTGCTTAACATAGAGTTAAATTTGACCCTTAAGGCATAGCATTCTAGTAAGTGAGATTGTAAGTCTCCCATTATTTATGGCATTGTGTGGAGACTTGACTTTTTTTACTTTCATGGGAGCTAGTGGCATACTTGTTGAATTATCCAAGTTGGAGCCCTTCTCATAGAAGATGTCTTGGTGGTAAGGATTCATACTTGTGAATGAATGGTTGAGTGTTCTCCAAAGAATGACTTAATAAATTAAAATTCACCACTAACATTTTACTAACCATTGACTAACTCCTATTAATATTGCTTTACTTTCAAGTCATTTACTATTATGCAATTTCAATTTCAGTCATTTATCAACCATTGTCATTTACATTTCATATAACTTGTTTATGTTTCAAGTCCTTTTCACTTTACTCATTTGAGCCATATCTTGTGATTGTATATATTGTTTGCTTGCTTTTGATTTTGTTTGTGGTCTTAGGACTTTAAAACATTTAATAACAAGAAAAACCCTAAAAAAACATTGGATGGACTGTTGAACTTGATCTGAACTTTTAGACTTAGGATTAGGCAGCATTCCCTATGCTAAAGGACTTGGCCAATGCCAACATTTTGAGACTGAGCTATATTGAATTATGCCTTCATTTGATGCAAGACCTTGAGTTCCCTTTGATTCATCTGTTACTCTGTTTTTGTGCTTAATTGTTTATTTTGTTGTTTGTCTATGTCTAATGTTTTGTTCTGAGTTGATCAAGGAATATTTCATCTGATATGTTGAAAGACAATGAAGACTGCTAGATATTGGAGTACTTGCTTGGATGTGGCTATCTTTATTTGATGCTTTGATCTTCATGATGTCTGGATATTGCTCATTGCTTATTGATTATTGCTTAAAGTCTATAGAAAAATGGGTTTTTATATGGCATTCTTGTCTGTTGGATTGCATCCCATTGGTCAGATCTTTTCAACTCTTAACTTTTAATTTGTGCCTAGGATAGCCTCTTCATCTCCTCCCACTTCTTAAATTTCAAATCTCTCCCTCTTTTCAAAAACCTTTCTTTGCTTATGATTTAAACTTAGACATGTTTTAATGATTAGAAACTTTGGCCTTATGCCATTGAATTTTCAAACCTTTTTATTAAATCAAACTTGTAAATAAACTTAACCATATTGACTTAAATTTCAAAAGACAAAAAGAACTAACGACTCCATTCAATTTTTTGGCCTTTTGTTCCTTTTCTTATTAAACCTTTGATAAAAGCAATTCACCAACTCATTTGAAATTTTTACCATGAACTACGGGGTTTTGATCCCTCAATTTTATGTTGGTACGTAGGCATGAGACTGAAGGTCTTGTCAAACACAAAAATATAATCAATGAATTCTTTTTCTCATCCCCACACTCTCTATTTTATCAAACATCTTTTATACCAAAAACATATGCACACATAAAAAAAGGCTCCCTAGGAGTACCTAGGACACTTTTGGTGCTGACACCTTCCCTTTGTGTAACCAACCCCCTTACTTGTAATCTCTGGAATTTTATTAGTTTTGATTTGAAAACTTCTTATCTTTGGGTTTTGTTCGTACTTTTCCCTTTTCCTTTAGAAACAATAAAACCGCGGTGGCGACTCTGGTTTTATTGACGTTAAGCTTATCCATAACTTGATGATCATGGATTTACCGCTACATAACAGAGTTACCACGACCTGTGAACTCCAACGCAGTCAAGAAATACTATGCCTAAAAAAAGAGGATACATGCCCGCTAAGTCGAAAACTCAAGAGGGCGACTTAGGCAAGAATTGGGGCGTCCCTGTGGATTGAAAACTCGAAAGAGAAATCCAGGAAAAAAATAGGAACTTGTATAAAAACAAAACCCGATAAGTTGAAGACCCAAAAAGGGTGGCTTAGGAAAAAAAGGATATATCATCCTGGTGGACTAAGACTCGAAAGAGCAGTCCAGGAAAAATTTAGGGATATCCAAAAGGTGCAATACTTGAGTTATACTACAACAGGAATTCAATTGGGATCAATAAATTCAATCGTCGTCTTCAGAAGTAAAGTGTCATGACCTCGAAGACATAGGGATAATAACACGTGTTGAATTCAGTAGGAACATAAAAACAGTCTATTTTCATTGCCATTTTTACATTTTTTCAGATTTTCAGTAAACTCCCCTTATGAGAATTACTTCTCCATGTACTATCTCCTCTTTGAGGGTCAAATTTCTCAATAAATAGCGTTGTTTTTAATTTTTTTCTGCTTGATTACAAAATATCAATTATTTATGAATAATACATTAAAACATCGGCCATAATAAAAAGCTTTTGAAAAACATATCTTACTTTGATTTCGAAATGTCAAAAGGATCATAAGCTTTATAACATTACATCTCAAGACGCGGGGTCCCTGAATCAACAATCACAATCTAATCAGCACGGGAGTTTCTTCCTTTTATTCATTCTCAAGCATCAAGAGCATCGTGGACTAGTCCATGGACATATCAAGGTATCAAGGGGTTGGAGAGTCGGAACATTACCCAAACCTCGATTTCCACAATTTCAAATATTCAACATACATATCATAAAAGAGGTGATAGCCCAAATAAAGCGTCACACATAAGCATGTACATCAATTCAAAACATGCATTCACATGAACATTCATTCACATGAACATGCATAACCTAATATGGGATTTATGATCGCTCCTAGAAGTCCAACCCCCAGCAATATCAATACAATTCCTCAAGTCAGGAATACTTATTGGCCTTCTCCAGTAAGTGACCTACTACGGAGCCTTTTTAAGCGAAGGACCTCCCCATAAAGTTTAACACATCGAGTACATCGGTCATCTTGCATGGTCGTCATCAATCTGTGAGCAGGTGTTCATCTCTCACGTCTCCAGTTTAGTAACCTATCCTACACGTGGGATAAATTTCATTAATTCCACATGGTTTATCAAGCAACAACCGGAGGATCGTTAGAGTCCTACCAAAATTCTAAAATGATTGGTTGATCATAGGAATTGCAATGAACGGAGGATCTTCAGAGTCCTACCCGATTTCCATAACATGATCAGATGATCATAGGAATTGTACGCCAGTTTCATCCAAATGTACTAAAACTGATCAAAGGGGTTCTACCAGGGTTCCATCAAACAGTGACTAGAGGATCGTCACAGTCCTACTCGATTCCAATAGCATGATCAGATAATCATAGAAATTGTACGCAAGTTTCACCCGAATAGGCTGGAACTAATCAAATGGGTTATACCAAGCAATGATCGGATGATCATCGATGGTATGTCAGTTTCACCCGAACGGGATGAAATTAGTCAACAAAATCTCACCAGGGTTTCATCATAAGTTGGTTTGGATACCAACAGAGCATCGGGGATTGTTCAATCCATGCTCAATCCTAGGATTTACTAACTACAAGGTCAAAATTAGGGATCCTCTCTATATTTAATCACCTTCTCCCAAGAGGATAAATACTAGTTGTCATCATCCTCTCAGCTTTAGGTTGATTAAATAGGGGTAGATGTTGTATCCCAAATTTTTACCTCTTTCTCCTAACCTCGCTTTAGGTCACTGGCATGTCCAGAGTTCATATAAGTCATCTAGTCAGCCCAACGACCTAAAAAGTCAAAGGGGGGCCATTTTGACTTTTTAAGTCTCTGATCCCATTTTGATAATCTAGGGTTTAGTTTAACATAATCATTTGATTTTTTTATCCTTTAATTAATTAAGAGTTTTTAGGGTCTTCACTAATGGTAGATTAATGTTATTGGATTAATGCATTATTGATTAATATTGTTAATGGGATTTTGATTAAGTGAATTTGTTTTTTGATTAAATTAATTAAATTAATTAAGTAAGTAGATTAGATTAGTTTAAATTATTATTTAATTTAATTGTTTTTGTTAAAAGTTTATTAAGGTGGTGTCTTTGTTGTTTTTTGTTTGGGCTTGGTCAAGATGGTGGCCGGATCAGGTCAAGCCCAATCCATTTGGGGTCAAACAATGGAGGACATAAAATTCTGAATGGAAGACAGAAAAAGATTGAACCCAAAGAGTTGTTGCTGCAAATCCGAAACCCATATTCAAAGCTCTAAAGCACAAGTGTTTAGGGTTTCACTTCGAAACCTTAATCTACTCGAGCTAAGCCTTATGCAACAGATTGATGAGTACCTCGCACGAAAAAGAAGTAAGAAGTTAGAGAATAAGGAGGAATCAGATAAAGCAGAAAATAACTTAAAATCGAAATTTTTACCTTTGAGACCGAAGAGCACCTCTTCCACGTATGTTTGTTGAATTCCTTAATCTATCTTATTATTTGTTTATGATTTTGTTGTTGTTTTGGTTTGATGATTGGGGTTAAGGGATTTCTGGTTTACATTTTACCGTCTGACTTGTGACTTTTGATGTTTGATTGAGGTTGAGGGGATCGGGATCTGTTATTTGACGAAGGTTTGGGTTGATTCTGGGTAAGTTTAGGTTTGATCTGGGTTAGGTTTAGGTTCGATTGAAGGAAGAAGATGAAGATTCATCTTCTTCAGGGTTAGGGTTCTTCACTGTGAGGTTAGGGTTCATCTGAGTACCTTGATTAGGGTTATGGTTATTGAATACGGAGTTAGGTTCCTCATATTAGGGTTAGGGTTCTTATGACTAAGAATTTTAAGAAGGTGTTCATCATCCAGATGAACACCGGTTGATCTGGGGATTACAACGCTTATGGGAGTGGTTGTGGGGTTTAAGATGGCCGAAGGGGCGATCCAGAGAGAGTGAGGGTTAGAGACAAGGGAGAGCACATAGGGTATAGAGAGAGATTGAAGAATAGAGAGAAAAGAGAAGAGGAAAAAATGAGATTTCTTAATGACACGCGTTTATATACTCCCCCCGCGTCCCCTTTGATCTGTCACACGTGGCGTCCCCCAAAGTCTTCGAATGAGTTTACGTTGACTCATCCTATGAAGCATAGTACACCGTAGACCTCACGTTGACTCACTATCATATCCATTTGTTTGGCTTATTTTGAATGGTATACCATATCGAAGGCTCAGATGTAAGATCCTTTTACCCATTCTGATCATCATCAGGTAGTCCAGAGAGAGTCAATGATTGACTCTCTCTCTCTCTCTCTCTCTCTCTCTCTCTCTCTCTCTCTCTCGTGGACCTCACTTCAGCGCCCTGGGCTCCAAGTCAATGGGCCTCAAATCCATTGCTTTTAACACCCTTCGATCAGAGGCTCATTGCTAATCCAGCTTAATACGCACCCCCTATTTAATTTATTTCATTTTAATTAATTAACTTATTTTCCTAATTAAAAACTTTATAATCAATATTTTATTTTTAAAATTTTTAATTAATAATTGGTTGATTTAGTTAAAATAATTAATTTTTAATCAATATAAATTACAAAAAATACAAAAATATGCATTGATAATTTAGATTTTAGTAGTACATCTTTACAATTAATTTTAGGGCTAACTTTGGTGATATTACCAAAGATAGTTAGGGTTTTATCGAGATCGTAATAAGTTCTCCTATCACTTATTCAATTTCAAATAAAAAGTCAATTATTTGTACAATTATATCGTTTAGTTTAATTTTTAAATAAATTAATTACAATAATTTGCCAACTAACCAATTAATTTAAGATCAATGTCACGCACTCAAAGTTTAAGTCCTATGCCCTTGTGCATTGAGGTATTTTAAAAATCAATCATTTATCCATCCCTGATGCGTTAAGTACTTTCACAAATATAGAAAATACAAAACAAATAAACATTTTCTAGAAGAACTACGGTGCTCTCATCCTTCACCTAATGTGGAGGTACGTATGTATAGAGTCTTAACACTCTAGCGAGTACGATAATCAAAAACATTTTCTGTGTCCTCAAGTATTAATCAAACTATTTTCTTCTAAATAATAGCATTTTCTTAATAAATAAATAGATGACAAATATAGGCAAACATTCCTTTAGAAACACACACTAACCCTAGGATTGTAGAATGATTTCATTGAGTAAAATTGAGGTAAGAGGTGTCTAACACATTCCTCTTACTTAACCGACTCTCGAACCTAGTCTCTACCTTTATCCATAGGTTTTATCATTATTTCTCTGTTTCTTAGGAACGAATAAAAGATGATGGCGACTTTGTGATTTCTCCATCCGCGACAGTAACGCCTTACAACTTTACTTATTTCTTCATGAATTTATTTAGATTATGCGAACATGGCATTCCATATTCATAAGGTGAAAAGAATGAATTTTTGAGTTGTGATTCTATTGATAGATCTGAATCAAATGACAATAAGGCTTTTGAAACATTAACACCAAAACTTCTGAGTTGCTTAAAAACTTCATGGTTGTCAAATCACTCAATAAAATTTTATTGAAGATTGGCACAACTATCAAGTTGTTGAGAAATTTTGATCAATCTAAAGGGTTATGTAAT
This sequence comes from Lathyrus oleraceus, assembly GCF_024323335.1. Lineage (NCBI taxonomy): Eukaryota > Viridiplantae > Streptophyta > Magnoliopsida > Fabales > Fabaceae > Lathyrus > Lathyrus oleraceus. The sequence goes on along the minus strand of NC_066580.1, from coordinate 189,937,278 downwards.
GGTGTTAGGTTGGTTGTTACTAAGCTTATCAATCACCTCATTGAGGCAGATATCATATTAGATAAAACTATATAAAATAACATTTACATACCATGAATATCTTTGTCTCTTTCTCAAACTCTTTGGGCTTCCAAACTTATTAGAAGACAATTTTTAATTTTAGTCTTTTTTATTATGACAATAAATAAATCTCAAAGTCAATCCTTAGATTATGTTAGTTTATACTTCCTGGGAGATGTTTTCAACCATTGATAATTATATGTAAAAATTGTAAGGGTAAAGAGCAAATAAGGCTAAAAATTCTCATTCATGACAGAGACAAAACATATCTTAAGTACAACAACAAATATTATCTTTAAATAAGTATTTCACGATATTATATTAGGTGAAATTTAATTAGATCTTATATTTATTTACTACGCATAAGACATGGATTGAAGCAATTGTATATGAATACTAATAGTTTCAATATTCGTTGCAGAAAGTAAACACCAATTTACCTATGACCAGTGTGTATTCATGGTGAGGTTTACCTATATAACATTGATATCTTCTCACAATGAACACATTATTTACAAATAATAACTTATAAATTTATTTTTCGCACGAAGTATATAATCAACTTCAAATTTCTATTAGGAATATACATGAAGACATTTTTAAATCCTATAGTTGTCTCATGTGTTTTATTTGATATGTCATATACTATTGTACACTTATGGACAACAAGTACTCAAGTAACGTAGCTATGTACGTAATATATTTAAAGAATGCAATCTGTCTTACATTTTCTATAATAACAATGGAATTTCCCGTGAGGATGTAAGGGCTTGTAACTAGTTTTTGATGAAAATAATTTATCAAACATAAACAAAATAGTCGTATATGGTTTCCATTATGTGTGAATTTTGTTGATGTTTTTCAAGAAATTCAAGTGTCGTAACCAGTTAATATGACTAGGTAATTGATTACAATAAGGTTTGAGATTCATTTCTATAACAGAAATATTGTGTTTTCTCATGTGTAACCGGTTAACAGTTTTGGTTAATCGGTTACCACTAAAGTTGATTTAATTTTCAATATTATTCAGTGTCAGCTGTAACCGATTAACCACTTTGGTTAACCCATTATAAATGCGATAGTTTGTAATTTCTATTATTTTACTTGGTCAATTTCAATATAAAAGTGTTTTGGGTGCACACTCATCTATATTAACGCAATCACAATCTATCTCTCTCTCTCTCTCTCTCTCAATTCTCCTCTTTCACTCTCCACATCTAAAATTTCTCTACCACTCTTCATCAATATTGTGGTGTCTTGTTATATCATTTGGCATCAAGAGTCTGGTTCAGATCCACAAACACCTAGTGTGTAACATAAGTTATGTCTCCAATGAAAGAATCCATGCAAACCTATCTATCCTTGATCCGAAGAACGACGACAAATGGTGCAAATAAATGAAGGTGTTGTTTGGCTACCAAGATATTGTTGAAGTGATCAAGAATGATGTTACTCCTCTTGTTCAGAATTCTACAGAGGCGCAACAAGCAACGCACAAGGAAGAGAAGAAGAAAGACTTCAAAGTGTTGTTCTTGATCCACCAATGTGTTGATGGCGACAAGTTTGAGAAAGTTGGTGATTGCGAATCATCAAAGAAAACATGGGAGATCTTAGAGAAGGCCTATGCAGGGGCTGCCAAGGAAAATGTGGTGAGGTTACAAACTCACAAACGTCAGTTCAAATTGATTAAAATGGAGGAAAATGAGACAATCAACGATTTCACAACAAAAATCACTCGGTTGGTGAATAAAGTAAAGGCATGCGAAGAAATTGTTACAGAACAATATGTTTTCGCTAAAATCTTGCATTCTTTAACACCAAGATTGACAACATAGTTATGGCAATTGAGGAGTCGAAGGATCTTGCGACGATGAGCAAATAGGAGTTGCAAAGTTCTCTTGAGGCTTATGAGCAAATGATGTAAGAGAAGAATAATGATAAGACAAAGGCAGAGATCGCTTTGCAAGCTCGTTTAAATGAGAAGGACAAGAGATCAAAAGGAAAATGGCTCATGAAGAGCAAAGGGAATTTTCAGAATTTTAATGGAAAAGAGTTCTAAAATTCAAAGAATTCGACTTGTCAAAGGGGTGAGAGCAGCTACAACAAACACGGTGGTCAAGGCAACTGTAGATGTGAAAGGAAGAGGTTTGACAAGAGTAATGAGCAGTGTTATAAGTGTCAACGGTTCTGTCATTTTTCAAAATAATGCAATGCAAACAAGAAGGAATCTCAAGGGGATGAAGCCAAGGTTACAAGAGAAGAGATTGATGAAGAGAATATACTCTTGGTCATGATTACAAAAGGGAATTTTAGAAGCAAATAGCTGCGGGACAGCGGCTGCAGCAACTCAAAGAAATGCTGAAAAATTGAGTAAATGATACGATTAACCGGGTGCATGATGCCCCTATTCAATCAACTGGAGACCCGAAAAGAAGATAGCAGCGGCTTTCGCACTTTCGAGGTATCAAGGGATTGAATACAATAAAAGCCCGAAAATTTGCACTGAAGTGAAGTGAAGTAACAATGCCTGTCAGAATCGGCAAAGAGGTGGTCTTGAAAGAAGAATCCGTCTGGTACGGTGAGAGTCAGTCTGAATACCGAAAAAGAATGTTAACCTGGATACCAAAATAAATGGTAACACAGAAATAACCATGGCCTGAATGCCGCTCATCAGTCTGAATACTGAAAATCACTTCGATCTGAACATCGGAAGATATGAGATTATTAATATCGGTCTGAACACCGAGAGGCTGGCCTGAATGCCACAAGTTGCGTCGACCTGAATGTCGGAAACTTCTTCGATCTGAACATCGGAAAACTGGCCTGAATGTCACTTCGATCTGAATATCGGAAAATTGGTCTGAATGCCACTTCGATCTGAATATCGGAAAATTGGCCTGAATGCCACAAGTTGCATCGACCTGAACGTCGGAAACTTCTTCGATCTGAACATCGGAAAACTGGCCTGAATGCCATTTCGGTCTGAATACCGGAAACTTTCATGCCTGTCAGCATCGACAGAAATAGGGAAAATGATAATTGAGGCGGCGTGTGGGCCAACGACCCCTGCTGGGAATAATAAAGATAAGTCATGAACAATCTTCAGTCTGAGTACTGGAAACAACTTCTGACTTATCACTTGGGATACCGAGAATGCCTTATGCTTTACATGCGTATGTTTGAATTTTTCAATGGCGTAATGCTCCATGAAAATGGAAATGTTACGCGATTTGGGAGGATGCAATGCAATATGATTCTACATGCAGGGATGCGAAATGCTGGGTAGAATGCCAAGCCGAGGCAAGGGAATCTGCTGGGGAAATGATCACCATCTTCTGGACCCTGGCAAGGCTGTTAGAGATACACAGCGCAAAGAACTCTGTGGGGATATGACCCGCCACACGGTGTTCTGCAATGACGAAATACCGAGACTCTGACTGGGGAGAGAACGACACTGAAAACCTGCTGTTGGGGAAGCGACGGTGGCTCTGGCAACCATAATCTGCGAGAAAGACGACTCAGCAGGGGAAGCTAACACCGATACGGTACTGAGATTCTGCTTCAAGGAAAGAGACCATGGATCTGGCATTGGGATTATCGATCTGGCATCGAACTCTAAGGAGCAACCGCTTCTGCTGGGAAGATACAGTCTGGCACTGTCAACTCCACTGGGGATATATAGTCTGGCACTGTCAACTCTACTGGGGAGTGTATATTCTGAAACAACCGCTTGGGGGAGGTACAGCAGTGAGAGCCAGCTGGGGATCGAAGAATCCAATGCTCTGATCAGCTCTGCAGGGATAAGATACCAACTTCAACTGTTGGGGGAAAACATTCGTGATCATCGGCTGGGAACCTTAAGGAAATGCCCCGAGGGTACCTGTTCTGAATAGACGATCTAAAGCACTTAACATTTATAGCAATTTTAAGTGTTTATTAAGCATGTACCTGTAAAGCTCTTATGTTTCATGATGCAATGTTTATCAAAAATTCGGACGTCATTTTTGCAAACAAAACAGTAAAATGAAAATGAAAACAAAGATATACTGAATAACATGATTTTATTGATTGAATGGCCTCTGAATAGGCATTTACATCAGGAAGCAATTCCTGGAAAGAGGTAATCGCACAAAAGATAAAAACAAAAATTAATCTAATGGCAATGTGAAATGGATTTCTATTGGGTTCCAATTCTGCTATGACTTGCTCGTCTTCAAGATCCTCCAGATGATCAGCTTTCTGAAAAGAGTGATTGGACTGTTTTCTATCCTTCAAAAGTTTTCAGTCATTGACACGAGATGAGATTCAGAACTACTCAGAACGCAGTCATTCGCTTAATCCCTAACTTTTGCTTGGATCGCCCTTTCCGGGTTTTCAATCCACCGGGATACCCATTTTTGCCTAAGTTGCCCTTTCAGGTTTTCAACTTACCGGGTGTACAATCTTTTCATTTTTAATCCCTAATTTTTGCCCGAACCTTTTCATTTTCTTGGTTCGTCGGGATGCCCATTTTTGCCTGGACTATTCTTTTTACTGTCCGGCGGGTCTATTTTATGCGAAGTATTTTTTAACTGCGTCTGAGTTCACAGGGGAAGTGAAGTTTTCACCATCCATAGTTGCAAGCATTAAGGCCCCACCATCAAAAACCTTGGTGACAATATACGGTTCATCATAGTTAGGAGTCCACTTGCCCCTGTGATCTGTCTGAGGAGGAAGGATCCTTTTCAACACTAAATCTCCGACTTGGAAGCATCGAGAACGCACTTTCCGATCAAAGGCTCTCTTCATTTGACTCTGATACAACTGCCCATGACAAGTGGCTGCCATTCGCTTCTCTTCGATAAGACTCAACTCATTGAACCTTGTCCGAATCCATTCAGCTTCGTCTAACTTGACATCCAACAGGACTCTTAGAGAAGGAATATCCACTTCAACAGGTAGGACTGCTTCCATACCATACACCAAGGAGTAAGGGGTTGCCCCGGTCGACGTACGTACTGAAGTACGGTACCCATGCAAGGCGAAGGGTAGCATCTCATGCCAATATTTGTATGTGACGACCATCTTCTGCACAATCTTCTTTATGTTCTTATTTGCCGCCTCAACAGCACCGTTCATCTTAGGGCGGTAAGGGGAAGAATTGTGATGCTGAATGTTGAAGTTCTGGCACAACTCCTTCATCATTTTGTTATTGAGATTAGAACCATTATCAGTAATGATTCTTTCGGGAATCCCATAACGACAAATGATTTCTTTCTTAATGAATCGGGCAACCACATGTCTGGTGACATTCGCAAATGATGATGCTTCGACCCACTTGGTGAAATAGTCAATGGCAACAAGGATGAAGCGATGCCCATTGGAGGCGGTCGACTCAATCTTTCCAATCATATCAATGCCCCACATAGCAAAAGGCCACGACGAAGACATCACATTCAAAGGATTTGACGGCACATGTACCTTATCAGCATAAATCTGGCATTTATGACACTTCCGAGCATATTTGAAACAATCAGATTCCATGGTCATCCAGTAATAACCCGCTCTCAACAATTTCTTAGCCATTACGTGTCCGCCGGCATGAGTACCGAAGGAGCCTTCATGAACTTCCTGCATTAACATGTCTGCTTCGTGTGTATCCACGCATCTGAGCAAAACCATGTCGAAATTCCTCTTATACATCACATCATCTTTGTTCAAGAAGAAACTGCCTGCCAATCTCCTCAAAGTCTTTCTATCATTGTTGGATGCCCCTGCAGGGTACTCTTGATTCTTCAGAAAGCGCTTGATGTCGTGATACCAGGGCTTGTCGTCAACTACCAGTTCAGCAGCAAACACATACGCGGCCCTGTCGAGGCGCATCACATCGATCCTAGGAGCGTGGTTCCCCTGAATCACGTTAATCATGGAGGATAGAGTGGCAAGAGAATCTGCCATCTGGTTCTCATCACGAGGTATGTGATACAGCTTTACTGTTGTGAAGAAAGTCAATAGTCTTCTCGTGTAATCTCTGTAAGGGACCAGATTGGGCTGGAGGGTGTTCCAATCACCATTCACTTGATTGATCACTAGAGCTGAATCTCCGAAGATGTCCAGAGTCTTGATTCTCAAATCAATGGCTTGCTCAATACCCAAGATACATGCTTTATACTCAGCTTCATTATTTGTGCACTCAAAAGTCAGACGAGCGGTGAAAGGCATGTGGCCACCTTTCGGAGTAGTAATGACAGCGCCAATTCCACTTCCTCTGGCATTGACAGCCCCATCAAACAACAAAGTCCACTTTTCGTCTGGATCAGGTCCCTCCTCAACAACTGGCTCTTCACAGTCTTTCATCTTGAGGAACATGATGTCTTCATCTGGAAAATCAAACTTCATCGGCTCATAATCATCAATCGGCTGCTGAACAAGATAGTCTGACAGAATACTCCCTTTGATGGCTTTCTGGGATGTATACTGGATGTCGTACTCTGTCAGTACCATTTGCCAACGAGCAACCCTTCCAGTGAGAGCTGGCTTCTCAAATATATACTTGACTAGATCCATCTTGGAGATCAATAAGGTTGTGTGAGACAGCATGTATTGTCTCAAACGCTTAGCAGCCCATGCAAGTGCACAACATGTCTTTTCAATCATCGAGTATCTCGACTCGCAATCTGTGAATTTCTTACTCAGGTAGTAGATGGCATGCTCTTTCCTACCTGTCTCGTCGTGTTGACCCAGAACACAACCCATGGGATTGTCTAGTACTGTCAAATACATAATCAGCGGTCTCCCTGGGACTGGAGGCACAAGGATAGGAGGATTCTGCAAATACTCTTTTATCTTCTCGAAAGCCTTTTGACAATCTTCATTCCACCTGATAGCTTGATCTTTCCTCAACAACTTGAATATTGGCTCACACGTGGCTGTTAGGTGAGAGATGAACCTTGCAATGTAGTTCAACCTCCCTAAGAAACCACGGACTTGTTACTCTGTTCTTGGCTCAGGCATTTCCTGTATCGCTTTCCCTTTGGCAGGATCCACCTCAATCCCTTTTTCACTAACAATAAAACCCAGCAGCTTCCCAGATCTCACCCCAAAAGTACACTTGTTCGGATTAAGCCTCAGCTTGAATTTTCTCAAACGCTCAAACAATTTCTGCAGATTCACCAAATGTTCTTCTTCCGTCTGAGATTTGGCAATCATATCATCAACATAAACCTCGATTTCATGATGAATCATATCATGGAAAAGAGTCACCATCGCTCGTTGATATGTTGCTCCGACATTTTTCAGACCAAACGGCATCACCTTGTAGCAGAAGGTGCCCCATGGGGTTATGAATATTGTCTTCTCCATGTCTTCTGGTGCCATCTTAATTTGATTATAGCCAGAAAAGCCATCCATGAAGGAGAATACCGAGAACTGAGCTTTGTTATCCACCAAAACGTTGATATGAGGTAATGGGAAATCATCTTTAGGACTAGCTATGTTCAGATCCTGGTAGTCAACACACATCCGTACCTTTCCATCCTTCTTAGGTACTGGGACGATGTTTGCAACCCATGGCGGATAATTGGTAACTGCTAGAAACCCTGTATCCAACTGTTTTTGCACTTCTTCCTTTATCTTGACAGCCATCTCTGGTCTTGTTCTTCTGAGCTTCTGCTTGACCGGAGGACAACTTTCTTTGAGAGGCAAACGGTGTACCACAATATCTGTGTCAAGCCCTGGCATGTCCTGATAAGACCAAGCGAAGATGTCAACATATTCTTGCAGCAATTCAATCAGCCCTTTCTTCACATTATCTTCCAAAGCAACCCCTATCTTGATTTCTCTCTTGGCGTCCTCGGTGCCGAGATTAATCACTTCAGTAGACTCTTGATGCGGTTGAATGACCCTTTCCTCCTGTTTTAATAACCTGGTAAGTTCTTCCGGGAGTTCACAATCTTCATCACCCTCTTCTTCAGCTTGAAAGATTGGATTTTCAAAGTCGAAGCGAGCCATAGAAGAACCGTTATCAATAGGATCCGGTGGCGTGCATCTGCATGAGCGATGGTATATGCTTATGAGTGTGAACAAGAAGTGAAAACTAAACAAAACATTGCCAAATATTTTTTTATTTTTGAAAACTGCAAAAATAGAAAGACAGTGAACGAAATATTTGAATGCAAAAAGACGTCCTTTATTGATGATAAAAAATGCAAGTATCCACATAGATGAGCCCTACAATGAGTCGTTACGCCCCGGGCGGAACGTAAGACTTGGATATGCATGAATAAACAAAGAAAATTACTCCTTCAGAAAAGTGACTTGGACAATCTCCTCAGAAGACCAATTGTTGATGACTTCACCCGGGATCCTCGGACACACCCAGTAGTCGATGTCGCAATCACTATCTCTATCTTCTTTATTGATTCCTTCGGGTACCATATCGGTGAATTCCTGAGTCATCTATCCTAGTGGAGCACCAAGCAAAGTGAGGACACTGCGGCGGTACCTGTTATGCAAGACATGATATGCAAATGCAATGACATGTTTATCAATTCCAAAGGGTATTCTAACCCCTTGATTCCAGTCTCACATTTGATAAACAGTGTAAGAAGAAAACCCTGACTAGAATCAAGAAGAAGATATAACCCCTGGGAATAGATAAACATGTGTGAATGATATGAATGCGGAATGATGTGATGCAATGCGGTGACATGCAAATCAAGGTCGTTGTATCTGCTTGAATATCTGTTGGGTTGCACTGTCTGAAGAGAAACCCACTGAAGAACGTAATACGAGATCAAAACTCTGCTCCAGAAAACCAGGTTGGTTGTATATCACGAGGCACAGGATCAGAACTTCAGCATGAATTCTGAACCGGGAACCATAGAACACAGTCATCGACTTAGAACCCATACTTCAGAACCAACGGTTACCAACAAGAACCAAACAAAAGTCACCAACAGGACATGGTCACCAACAGAACAAGTCACCATCAGTACCTATAAATGATCATTCTTGCCCCACTCACGGGTGTAATCTAGGCCAGGGTAAGGTCAAGAGAAACGCAGGATAAACAATCCTTTCAAGAATATCATCATATGCACACCAGGTGTATGCAACGATAATACCCCATCAGAATCTGAACTGCTCGTGATACCATGTTCCGCTAAGTGGCGCCATACCACCTGCTTCCCATGAATCACTCTATTCCTAGGTGTCCTAAAGTTCACTCATAGCCTGTGTATTGGGCCTTTTACCTCTTGTGATTCCCACCCAACAGTGAAACAGATACACAGCCAGCACAGTATGCATGAAACAATAAAGCGCACATAGGATGCAATGCAAGCAGATACGTATGCAAAGCAATAAATAAATAACACACAATAGACAATAAACAAACAAACGCTAGGAAAGGCCTACTAGGGAAAATGTGTCCCCAGCAGAGTCGCCAGCTGTCGCAGCCTGAAAAAGGAGATGCGAAAAAACAACCGGCGAGAAAGAAATGACAGAAGAGTCGCCACCGTGCGTTATTTATCCCAAAGGAGGGAAAGGAAACGCTCGAAGTAAACCTGGAAAAAGGAAAGGAAAAGACAAGTTCTCGCAACCAAATCTTGGGTTCGGGAGCCGATTATGCAAAGGGAAGGTATTAGCACCCCTACGCATTCGTAGTACTCTACGGGATCCACGCTTGTTGTTCTTGTCTAAAGGGTGCGGGTTTATCTAATGTACTATTTACTAAAAGAGGGGTCAAAAGAAAATGACTCGCACGGATGTCGCATCCACTGCATACGTATCTCATCTGAATATGAGAATCAGAGTCTTCGTAGCTCGGCTACCTATGGGTTAAAGAGGAGTGTGCTCGCTAAGACATCGCGTCTTATGCCTACGTATCTCATCTGGAATGAGAATTAGAGCAAGTCGTAGTTCGGCTAACTACGGGTTAAGGGTTTGGATGAACGACGTTACTACGCAATCTACCGGATGCTCGACCTTTGAGACTTACTCACCTGTAGTAGAAGGAGTTAACGTGTTCTTAGGAGAAGAAAAATCAATGAGTTTGTTTGTGTTTTAGGAATGCTCATGCAAAAAAGGAAGTCCTAGACGAAGGAACAGTGCTACCTTAATTGACATGCAAACGGGAGACTATATGAAGCCTAGCAATCCAATGGGGAGACGATCACACCATACAAAACAAATATGCATAAAGTAAACGCACCAACGAGGGGGCTCAAACATACATGGGTAGGGCTTTAGTCAAGAGGGGTCATATCAACCTCGACAAACAAGCCATGGAACGGTAATCAAATGGGCTCTTAACCACTGACATTGAACGTTAGGGTGAGCAGATTAAAAGGGTAATGAGGATAAGACCTCATAGCTCTTAACCCTGGCCAGGGTGAGCTCATGACAAAAAGTGGGGATTCAGAAAGGTGGAACCCTCTCCACTGACTGACCGGACAAAAGATCTTGGGCTTTTGTTCTGAAGCATTGACACATAGTGCGAGCATAAAGAACGACACACTGAATAACGGGGGATTGATTACTAATCCCTTTTATCCGTCAATTGCCTCTTCAGGGAGGTCTTTAGCACTGATGCCTCTTCTTGGAGGTCTTTGGGCACAAAAGTAAACAAACAAAAGAAAACATTGCCTCCTATTGAGGTCTTCCAGCTAAGAAAGCGGTAAAATGCGGGAAAGATAAAGGATCAAGAGATCTACCACACGGATAAAGATCCGGAGTAACAGCAACTAAAGTAATAAGAAACCCAGAGATCTCTCAAGCTGGCACCATCAAAGAAAGCAAGTCAATACATGTAATCGGAATAAACCTCCAAATGGCATCCCACAAATAAAGTGGAATGCCAAGCAAGCTATCCTTTCAGGATTCATGTGAGCCCTCACAAAAACTCAACAAACAGGTTAGAGAAACAATATGGGGTGCAATCAAGAGTTGCCCCAAATCAAAATGTAACCACATGAATCATGCCATTAAAATTCACAAAAAGAGCTCACAAAAAGCAACCAAGTGTAGGAGGTCTAAACCTCTTGTCAAACACATGCATCAAAAGGGTATCAGAAATTTCAGGTTGAAAGTATAAAGTAGTGGAAATAGGGAAAACCTGATTGGAGAGATCGAATGAAATTGAATTGCCCGGTTGGGTTTGCAAAGCAATCTGAGGGTTTATATGAGATGGAATTGGCTCTTTGCAGATGAGTTCCTTTCAGTCTCTGGAGGTTGCTCTGAACTCTCTTAGCTCTTCTCTCACTATCTTTTTCCCAGGGTTTCTTTGGGAGATGGAAGTCTAGAATTTATAACCTGATTTTTGTGACTTTGTGGGCTCAAAAGAGAGAGGTCCAAGTCCAAGATTTTTCTGTTATATTTTATTTATTTATTTATTTATTTTATTTTTTTTCGTTTTTCGTTTTTTTTTTCAAAACGCGTAGGCTTCGCCTAGCGAGCATGACAGTTCAAGAAATCCCTCTGAGCGTAGGTGATTCTGGTGGCTTTTCTTGGGATTCGCTAGGCGACCCATTCTGCTCGCCTAGCGAGCATGACGACTCATGAACAAACTTTTGCAAAAGAACATGTATTGATACATGCTAACACAAAAAAGTTTTTATGATTTCTTTGAAGAATTGTATCAATGTGGATCTTTATGTATAGACACGAAACATTAGTATAGGTTAAAAACACAATTGAAACATGCGAAATAATGCACAACCAACAATTAGACAATGATCACACAATTTGATATCATTCAAAACTTAATCAAAGTAAAGAATTTGCTCACAAACTCCCCCTTTTTGATGATGGCAATTTTTTTTTGCAAGATGTGTGATACTCCCCCTGAGTGTGTGCATGTCTGTCAACATCTGCATTTCTCCCCCTTTGGCAACATCAAAAAGAAGAAAAAAACAGTTTTATCAAGGCAACATGTAGCAGGACACAGCAAAAATGATAGATAAGCTACCAATCACACAGAATGAAGCTTACAAAGTAAAGAATCACTCACAAAGAATGACTAATAAGGGCAATGACACCGGAAGTAAGCAGAAGAAAAAAACATTTAACTAGTAGAGCGTGTTTAAGAATTACATAAGCTAAAATATATAATGTGCAACGAATCAAAAAAAACTCAAGCAGCATGCAATGAAATGTAGTGATATGAAATGATGATGGTTTAATGCGGATTGTAGCCACCACAGGACTCCTCATCATCTCTATCAGGATCTCTGAAGCTTGGCGGAGGCGGAGGAGGAGGCATTGTATCTGGATTTTGGCCCATTAAGGTGTATTGCCTGAACCGGTCCTGAACTTCAACACTTCTGAATCTGTCCATAATACCAGGATTAGCACGGCAGTCGTCCATAAAACCAGACATTTCATTGTAGAAGACTTGGTGCCACTTAACTAAGTCCGTGTGCCAAGAGTGCTGGTTATGGTACATCCGTGTATGATCGTCATGCCACTCACGATGCTCCTTATGCCACTCACTTTGTTGCACATGCCAAGACTGTGCCTCTTCATGACGTTCTTTGTTGGCAAGTTCCATTTGTTGAAGCATTTGAGTGAGGTGCGCAGTAGGTGTTGAAGATGAAGCAGCGCCGGAGAACGGAGGAACCGAAGGTTCAGGTACATAGTTGGTTGGAGACCACCTTTGTGGCACCCAATCACCCCAACCAGCATTGTCCTCAGCTGGAGGCACATCTACTTCGTGCACATCATGCATTTCTTCATCAGGTTGGTCTTCAACAACATGGATTCATTCAGAAGGCACATCAAAATTGTAGATCCTTGTTTTGGATTTCCTGTCAAAGAAGTAGAAACATTTACGTTCCCTGTCCCACCTATATCCCATATGCGATAAAGTGGAAGAGTCAAACTCTTGAGCAGCAGATGGTGTTATGAGGGGAACTAAAGGGATTGCAACATTCCAAAACTTAAGAATTTTCATGATTTGAGAAGCATAACCAAGAGCAACATTCTTGGCGTTGTTACGCACGAAAAATAGACGCTTCACAAAGTAATTTGCCCAATTCAAGGGAACCTTATTTTGCAGAATATACAGGAGATGTATGCTTGCCCTGTCTAACCGAGAATGTCCACTGTTTGCTGGACGCAGAATGTGCGAGATAATCCAATGAAGAATACGCGGAGTTTTCTTAATCATACCAGACGTAACGTGTTCATCCTCACCCAGCGGTCTGTCCAGTTTCAAGATAGATGGAGTAAACTCCTTCATGTTAAATTCAGTATCAAAATGCAGGTCATGCCAGGACTTGAAATTTAGCGACGGAAGCGGAATTTGAAACACTGTCTCCAAATCAGCAGCTTCAAAAGTATAGGTTCTGACACCGATAGAACACTTAAACATATATCCTCTACCAGATTGTAAGCCAGCATAAAATGCAAGGATAAAATCCTCATGGTAATCATCCTTTGTAGTCAACAAAGAACCGAGTTTTTGTGCATTAAGCAGTTCAAGCTCATCATTGAGATGCAGACGAAAAGCATCATGTTTATCGAAGACATGGGGTTTCATAACTAACCTTGTCTTAAAAGAATCCTCAAACTCAGTAGCAATTGCAGGATGAAGCAAATCCAAGGCATTTGGAGGAATTTCTGGTAACTGCTGGGAAGTCCCAACTGGTTCCTTTCTCTTTCCCTTTGCTCTAACCGAAATGGTTCTTGGAGGCATGATGATGAAAGATTGAGGAAAAGTAAGATGAATTTAGGGTTTTGGAAGGAATGATGATGAAGGAAATTAGGGTTACCCGCAGGTTTTGGGAGGTATGGTAGCTGCTGATACTAAGTTTGTGAAGAGATGTGATAAGAGTTGTTGATGTGTCGATCCATGAGTGATAAAAATGCATTTAATCCAAATAAGAATCAGTATGTGTCGATGCATATGGGCATGGATCGATCCATGTCACGCATTTTTGTTTTTAAAGGGTCCATGTATCGATACAAACTACGGATGGATCGATACATACTGAACCAATTTTGACAGATTTGAAATGAGAAAGACATGAATCGATACATACATGTTCGTGTCGATACATACTGATGCTATACCAAATTTTAATTAATTTTATGTAGTATGGATATGCATTATAAAGTATGTCATGATAATTATGCCCAAGTATGATTCACAAATCAGATTTTAGTGTGCAAACAATATATCCAAAGAAATTCACATAAACGAGAGTGAAGAATTTTGTTCTAACATACACAATCACATAGTTGTAAAAGAAATATAGAAAGGAGTGATATTACCTCTGTTGATGTAATCTTGTGAGGTATAAATGAAATCTAAAACAAATCTCATCAACCAAGGTGAGGCATAATATAGATAAGAATAAACATGCTTAAGACAATAACGAAGAGAGATCTAAAATCCCTAATTCACGACGAATGTTGAAGAACGGTTCCGTTGCCAAAGGTTTAGTGAAAATGTCAGCAAGCTGGTTTTTAGAATCAACATGCTCAAATACAACGTCTTCTTTTTCAACGTGGTCGCGAAGAAAGTGATGTCTAATCTCTATGTGTTTAGTGCGTGAGTGTAAAGCAGGATTTTTAGTAAGGTTGATGGCACTAGTGTTGTCATATTTTATTGGAATATGTTTGAGTTGAATGTTAAAGTCTTGTAGTTGTTGCTTTAGCCACAAAATCTGAGCGCAACAACTACCAGCTGCAACGTATTCAGCCTCTGCAGTTGACAAAGCCACAGATACCTGCTTTTTGCTATGCCAACTTACCAAGGAATTTGAAAACAGGTGACATGTACCACTCGTGCTTTTCCTATCTGATTTACAGCCAGCAAAATCAGAATCGGAGTAACCTACTAAGCTACAATCACTTCCTTTGGAATACTAAAGCCCATATTTAGGTGTTCCATGAAGATATCTAAATATGCGCTTAACAACTTTCAGGTGTGATTCCTTAGGATTTGATTGATATCGTGCACACATACAAACACTAAACATGATGTCAGGTCTAGAAGCAGAAAGATACAGAAGAGATCCAATCATACCTCTAAACTTTTTGACATCTACACACTTACCATGCTCATCCTTATCTAGATTTCCGTTGGTAGGCATAGGGGTGTCAATTGATTTTGAGTCATTCATTCCAAAGCGCTTGAGTAGTTCTCTGCAGTATTTTGTTTGACATACTGTTGTACCCTCATCAAGTTGCTTTATTTGCAGTCCTAGGAAGTAATTCAGCTCCCCCATGAGACTCATCTCAAATTCACCCTGCATAACCTTAGAAAATTCTTCGACCAAGTGTATGTTAGTTGAACCAAAAATTATATCGTCTACATAAACTTGAACTAAAAGGATGTGCTTTCCCTTGTGTTTAATAAAGAGAGTATTATCCACTTTACCTCTTGAATATCCATGATCAATTAGAAATTTGCTAAGCCTTTCATACCAAACCCTAGGGGCTTGTTTAAGACCATACAAAGCTCTTTTTAATTTGTAAACATAATCTGGATTTTCAACATTCTCAAAACCAGGAGGTTGTGAGACATATACCTCTTCATTTATGACACCATTTAGAAAAGCACTCTTTACGTCCATTTGTAAAGCTTAAAATTGTTAGAACACGCATAGGCAAGCAAGAGACGTATAGCTTCAAGGCGATCAACTGGAGCATAAGTTTCCTCATAGTCTATGCCCTCCTCTTGGTTATACCCTTGTGCTACTAAACGTGCCTTGTTCCTAGTTATCACTCCGTTTTCATCAAGCTTATTTCTAAAAACCCATTTAGTACCTATGATATGATGATCTCGCGGACGAGGGACAAGTTCCCAAACGTCATTTCTTTTAAATTGATTAAGCTCTTCTTGCATGGCCATTAGCCAAAATTCATCAATCAAGGCCTCTTTGGCATTTTTAGGTTCTACTTGTGAAACAAACGCGAAGTGAGAACAAAAATTACTTATCTTAGAACGAGTCATTACTCCCTTTGAAATATCTCCCAAGATGTTGTCGATAGGATGGTCTTTTGAAGATTTCCAAGCTGGTGGAAGGTCATTCACTTCAGCTGTCCTTTCTTCCTCGTCTTCTTCATGACTAGTATCTTCCTCCTTCTCATGGGCAGCTGTTCTGGACTGATCAGTTTCCTTAACAGCTTCCTTGAGTATGTCTTCTGTAGATACACCTGTGTCATCAAAAGAAATACCTTTTCCGACACTTTTCGGATAAGACTCATCAAAAGAAACATGGACAGATTCTTCAACCGTAAGTAAATGCTTATTATACACTATATATGCTTTACTTGATTATGCGTATCCAAGAAAGATACCTTCATCCGCTTTTGCATCAAACTTCCCAATATTTTCCTTACCATTATTCAAAACAAAACACTTACAACCGAATACATGAAGATGTGACAAGTTTGGCTTTCTTCCTTTTAAAATCTCATAAGGGGTTTTATTTAAAATAGGACGAATTAAGATCCTGTTTAAAACATAACAAACTGTGCTAACTGCATCAGCCCAAAAGTATTTTGGTAATCCATCCTCATTTAGCATTATTCTTGCCAACTCCTCTAAAACACGATTTTTACGCTCCACAACGCCATTTTGTTGTGGAGTTCGAGGAGCTGAAAAGTTATGCTCAATACCATACTTGTCACAGTACTTATCAAAGTGATAGTTTTGAAATTCACCACCATGATCGCTACGGATTGTAACTATTTTGGAATTCATTTTGTTTTGGGACAGATTTGCAAAATTCTTAAAAGCAGAAAAAGTTTCATCTCTGCTATGAAGGAATATAGTCCAAGTAAATCTAGAATAGTCGTCAACAATTACAAAACCAGAAATAGTAGTGGTAGACTGATTACCTACACTACCTTCGCCGAGTATAGCTCCTTTGTTATTGTCTCCATAAG
The DNA here is from genome assembly GCF_024323335.1 of Lathyrus oleraceus. Lineage (NCBI taxonomy): Eukaryota > Viridiplantae > Streptophyta > Magnoliopsida > Fabales > Fabaceae > Lathyrus > Lathyrus oleraceus. The sequence goes on along the minus strand of NC_066580.1, from coordinate 189,920,340 downwards.
TAACATATCCCTTTTTCTTTGCTTTGAAGTCTATGAAAAGCGATATGTCACCGGTCATGTGCCTTGAGCAACCGCTGTCAAGAAACCATCTCCTATCTACGGAAGCAAGGCACTCATCCTACAATATCAAAAGAGAGAAGTTGGTACCCAATTTTCATTGGGTCCAAGTGGGTAAGTGCTAACATGGTTGCCTTTTGGCTTCCATTGATAAATACCTTTAGGAACAAGAAATCTCCTAAACTTGCATTTCTCAATGGTATGGCCAGCACGACAACAATAATGACATAAACCATGATGATGTGTTTGTTTATTCTTGTTCATTAATTCCTTTGGAATAAAAGAGTATTTTGCATATGGTGGATTTAATGACTTCTTAAACAACCTAGAGTCAACAGCATAAGTAATCTTAGGTTGTAAAGCTTTTTCCAATTTGACCTTGAGAGTGTTTACCTCTTTTTGCCAAATATGACAAGCGTCACAATACCTAACTTTACTACATCCATCAATGTCAATATCTTTTGAATTTTCTGCAATACTAGCTTTTAACGATTCTAAATCATTTTCAGCTTTGTATACTTTACCTTCCAGAAATGAAAAAATTTATTTATCGGAAGATAATCTTTTAAAAGCATCTACAGCTTCGTTATGCAATTTTTCAAAAGCTATTTTCAGTTCAGCAAAAGTCATAGAAGAGAAGTTATTATAGTAGGCTTGTTTTACCTTTTTATCATTGATTTTCTTCTTGTGGTAGGACAAATTTCTGGTGTGAGCCATAAGGCACAGATTTGCGGTTTCATCACTATCACTTGAACTTTGTGTGCTTGATGAATCGCTGTCACTTTCCCATGCAATGTAAGCTCTTCTTTGTTTGTTGTACCCTTTTGGTGGAGCTTTTCCTTGATCCTTATACTTCATAGGACAATCTGTTTTATAATGTCCAGATTTGCCACAATTAAAACAAGATCCTCTTCCTCTACTCTTCTTATTCTCTTCCTGTTTTGAATCTGTAGATTGTCTTCGAAACTTCATGAGATTTTTATCGGAATGCTTGACTCCGTTCTTTTGAATGAATCTATTATATCTCCTTACAAACAGTCCCATTTCCTCATCATCCGAATCTTTGTCACTACTTGAGTCATTGTCACTTTGCTCTTTTCGTGAGGACTTAGAGCTAGAGGCCACAAGAGCTATTGGCTTCTTCTCTCCCTCTTTGTCTCTCTTCTTCTCCTTTTCCTTCTTACTTTTGTTCTCAAACTTTTCAAGACTTTCTAATGCTTGCTGATGTTCTTCCAGCTTTCCGAACAGTGTTGTAATCGTAAGTGTCGTTAGATCGTTGGCTTCCTTAATAGCTGTTACTTTAGGTTGCCATTCCCTACTAAGACACCTCAGAATTTTATTAGTAGCTATTTCATTGGAAACAGATTTTCCAAGTGCATTCAACCTATTAGTGAGATGAGTGAATCTCTTTTGCATGTCGGAGATAGATTCTCCTTGTTTCATGCGAAAGAGCTCAAACTCTTGATTTAGTGTGTTAATGCGGGACTGCTTTACTTCAGTAGTACCCTCATGGGCAACTTCTAAAGCATCCCACATTTCTTTAGCTGTCGTGCAATGGGATACTCGATAATACTCATCAACACCAAGTGCTGAAATTAGCATATTTCGAGCTCTCCAATCACTTGACCACTTTTTTTCATCTTTCTCATTCCAATCACCTTCTGGTTTAGGTACTATGGCACCAGCCGCATTTGTCATGGTAATTTGAAAAGGACATTTTCAATGGCAGCCCATACTAGCCTATCAACAGAATTTATATGAACTCGCATGCAGTCTTTCCAGTAGCCGTAATTTTCACCGTTGAAAATCGGCACTCTATTATACGCCCCCTTTGGTCCAGAATCCATATCGTTACAGGCAGCCACAGAGCACCAGCGAACCGGCGCTCTGATACCACTTGTTAGACGGTGTGGCTAGTGATCGAGAGGGGGGGTGAATAGATCACCTCTTTTAAAATAAACGGATTTAAAATTTTATCAGAGTTATTGAAACTTGGCGGAAAATTTCAGTCCCGAATCGACTTCCGTCTATTCTGAACCGCTACTAGAAAACCGGACACGCGAATTTATTGCTGGATTTGAATTAGAACGATAGAGATTATTAAAACCAGAATCTTATCTAATTGAATGCACTTATCACTAAATCCTAATTCCAATGAATAAAACTCAGCTGACAGTTTTGTCAAACAATTGGTGTGTATGTGATCAATGATGAACAATGGTGGACTTTAGTTAAAGAAGTTTTCTTGCCACTATTGTATCACGAAAAATACAGCCACAACACACTAACTGAAATTACAGCACTGTTGAAAACGTAAAGAGAGATAAGGAAAGAATACGATACGCAGAGATTTGGTAAGGAAGTTCCCCACGTCGTCCTCGCGTGTGGGTACGTCTCCCTCTCAATTTCAAATGAAATTGAGAACTGTAGTTATCAATAATGCCGAATTCGTTGATACAAGGTTACAATACAAAGACAGAATTCTAAATCCCAAGAACTTCTTCTTGTACGAAACCTCCACTTGATCTGAGCCCGATCAAGAATTTCCTGCAAGAAATTGCAAACAATTCACCGGTTCCACGACCTGTTTGCGAAATCACCCGATTTCCAAACCCTACGCTGCGGCTGAATCTGTTCTGCAAACGTGACTAACAAACCCGCAAGAACACTCCAGTTCTTGAAGGACAAACCAGTTGGTTTTTCCTCGAAACCCCCTTCAATCTTCAACTCAGCTAGATCCTCGATCGTTCCACTGAACACCTCAGCTAGATCCTTGATCGTACCACTGAATGTTATCTCGTTGATCCTTTAATCCAAAGAACAAGAATGATTATGTGTTGATGTTCTTGAAGAAAAGAGATTGAGAAGATGAAGAAGATGAAGTCTCTTTCAGGTTTCTAACTGCTCAAAAACAATTGCTACTACACACTCCTTTGATCTTGTGTTCAACTGTTTTTCTCTTCTGAATTCGTTGTGTGCACTGCTGTCACAATACTTCTTATATATGAAAGACAGAAGCTGTTAGTTGACAAAATAGAATTATGTATTGATACAAAAGGTTATGCATCGACACATGCTGTAGCTTTGATTAATTTTTGAGAATTAATACAAGCATGTATCGATACAAAGCTCGTATGTATCGATTCATAAAGCATTTTAACTAACATGTATCGATACAAGGATCGTATGGATCGATACATACTGCAGCCAAAGCGTTTTGTGATTTAAAACAAGTTTATGTATCGATGCAAGGCTTGAATGGATCGATACATACTGAAGCAAAAACGTTTTGTGATTTAAAATAAGTTTATGTATCGATGCAAGGCTCGTATGGATCGATACATACTGAAGCAAAAACGTTTTGTGATTTAAAACAGTTGTATGTATCGATGCAAAAGAACATGCATTGATACATGCTAACACAAAACAGTTTTTATGATTTCTTTGAAGAATTGTATCAATGTGGATCTTTATGTATAGACACGAAACATTAGTATAGGTTAAAAACATAATTGAAACATGCGAAATAATGCACAACCAACAATTAGACAATGATCACACAATTTGCTATCATTCAAAACTTAATCAAAGTAAAGAATTTGCTCACATACTTCCCCAAGAATTTGTTTCAGATTATACATTCACCAGTAGAGTCGACAGTGTCATACTGTATATCCCCAACGGAGTTGACAGTGTCAGACTGTATATCCCCAGTGGAGTTGATAGTGTCAGACTGTATATCCCCAACAGAGTTGACAGTGCTAGACTGTATCTTCCCAGTAGAAGCGGATGCTCCTCAGAGTTCGATGCCAGATCGATGATCTCGACGCTAGACCCATGGTCTCTTTCCTTGAAGCAGAATCCTAGTACCGTATCGGTGTTTGCTTCCCCTGCTGAGTCGTCTCTCTCGTAGATTATGGTTGCCTGAACCATTGTCGCTTTCCTCAGCAGCAGGTTTTCAGTGCCATTCTCTCCCCAGTCAGAGCCTCGGTATTTTGTTATTTTCCAGAACACCGTGTGGCGGGTCATTTCCCCACAGAGTTCTTTGTGTTGTGCATCTCCAACGGCCTTGCCAGGGTCAAGAAGATGGTGATCATTTCCCCAGCAGAATTCCTTGCCTCAGTTTGGCGTTCTCTCTAATCAAGCATTTCGCATCCCTACATGTAGAATCATATTGCATTGCATCCTCCCAAATCGCGTAGCATTTCCATCTTCATGGAGCAATACGCCATTGAAAAATTCAAACATACGCATGTAAAGCATAAGGCATTCTCGGTATCCCAAGTGATAAGCCAGAAGTTGTTTCCAGTACTCAGACTAAAGATTGTTCATGACTTATCTTTATTATTCCTAGCAGAGGTCGTTGGCCCACGTGCCGCCTCAATTATCATTTTCCCTATTTCTGCCGATGCTGACAGGCATGAAAGTTTCCGGTATTCAGACAGAAGTGGCATTCAGGCCAGTTTTCCGATGTTCAGATCGAAGAAGTTTCCGACATTCAGGTCGATGCAACTTGTGGCATTCAGGCCAGTTTTCCGGTATTCAGACCGAAGTGGCATTCAGGCCAAGTTTCCGATGTTCAAATCGAAGAAGTTTCCGACGTTCAGGTCGACGCAACTTGTGGCATTCAGGCCAGTTTTCCGATGTTCAGATCGAAGAAGTTTCCGACATTCAGGTCGATGCAACTTGTGGCATTCAGGCCAGTTTTCCGGTATTCAGGCCGAAGTGGCATTCAGGCCAGTTTTCCGATGTTCAGATCGAAGAAGTTTCCGCCATTCAGATCGATGCAACTTGTGGCATTCAGGCCAGTTTTCCGGTATTCAGACCGAAGTGGCACTCAGGCCAGTTTCCCGGTGTTCAGACCGATGTTTGATAATCTAATATCGTCTGATGCTCAGATCGAAGTCATTTCCAGTATTCAGATTGATGAGCGGCATTCAGGCCATGGTTATTTCTGTGTTACCATTTATTTTGGTATTCAGGCTAACATTCCTTGTTTCGGTGTTCAGACCGACTCTCACCGTACCAGACGGATTCTTTTTCAAGACCACCTCTTGGCCGATTCTGACAGGCATTGTTACTTCATTATTTCACTTCAGTGCAAATTTTCGGGTTTTTATTGTATTCAATCCCTTGATACCTCGAAAGTGCGAAAGCTGTTGCTATCTTCCTTTCGGGTCTCCAGTTGATTGAATAGGGGCAGCTGTAATACCCCAAAATTTACCCTTCATTTTTCTTGGAAGCATGAGATTATATTTCGCATTTCATTGACATCATACTAGGTCATACTCATTGCATATTGCATTAGTGACATGGAAATCAGGTTTTCGTTGATCACTCCTTGACAGAAGGAGCCCACACAAAGCAAGATTGAGAATTGGACTTCATTTTCTAAGTATACAAGTCTCAAGGGTCTCAGGGGGGTCCAAGTATCTTATTATGGTCCTCAGTTCATCAGTGAAGGATTCAAAGCTATCAGAGTGTTCATCTGGATTTAATCAGAAATTAGGGTTTCATGGCTACCTGCAACAGGAAATGTTTGGTTGGAAGTAGAGGAGCTCATCCATGTCATGATTAGAGAGGCATCTTGGCCTAGGAAGATTCACAATTATCTCAGAAAGATCCATTGGCAACTAGTGCAATCAGTTCCTGATCATTTTGCCCTAAAACTAGGGTTTGGTATAAAATCATTTTATTTCTGATTCTTTGGGTGAAACTCTTTTCCATGGCCCTCCATATGTCCACAAGGGTCTACATACAAAAAAATCAGCTCTTTATTTGAGCTAGAAGTGCTTCAATTGATCAACGGAATCGGGAATTAGACAGTTTGGGAAAAGTCAACTATGGGGCCAGAAAAGTCAACTCCTGACATTTTGAGAGTGGAATCTCAAAATCCATGCCTAGGGGATCCTACATGTGAAATTTGATCAAGGTTGGATCATGGATTCATCATTTAATCAGGAATTGGAAAAGTTACTTAATTTGGAAATGGTTGACTTTCCATTTAGGACAAGTTTTCATGATCGTTGCACTCACTTTAAGCCCATTTTGCATCAAGATAAAAGCTCCATTTGAACATTTCTCCAACATGAAAGTTGTTCCTCTTGTTCCAAGCTTTCTAGATATATAAAGTTTGCTCCATTTGGATTAGAATTGAGAAAGTTATGCTTAGTCAAAGTGAGACATTTGTTTAGGACACTTAGAAAAATTTCTAAGTCCAAAATCTTCAAAATTTGTCAAGACTTCTTGGCCAGTTTTCTTGCACTTCAAGGCATTATTTGAAAATTATTTCTTCATAAAAATTGTACCTTGACATGTCCTCTTTCACGTCCTTTTGGAATCACTCGTTTGGATCCATGGTTTGAGAGATACATTCATTTAAAGTGGGCACCATGAGTTGATTGTCTAGGCAGATTTTGGGCCTGGCTGGCCCAATCAGATTTTCTAAGCATGCTGCACAAACCAATCACGTTTTTTACCTCTTTTGGCCATGAATTGGACATCCATTCACTTAAGTTTGGCCCAAAATAACAACATTTTACACCTCACTTCACACTTTTATTCTTATGGATAAATCACTTATTAAAAAGCCCATGAGAACACCTAATCCACCATATTTAAGAAGCTGAAACCCTAACCCTAAAGGAGCATTGGAATTTCGTGGCAAGGAGGCAAAGCTTCATCACATATCAGATTCCATTCCACTTCTATTTTCCATTAGGTAATCATCTCTTCCATGGCCATGTTTTGATATATCTACGCTTGCTTACCATGTTCATCACCATTAATCCTTCCATTTTCATATTTCTTTTTCTTATTTAAAATATTTTGTTCGTCCATAAAATTACCCAAAAATATTTTTCACTTTTCTTAACGTTTTATTTAATTTAATATAATATTTATTTTTGTATTTTTTTAATATTAATATTTTATTTTAATTATTTATTCTAAATGGTCCATTTTAACACACTTTTTTTATTGATTTTATTTTTATGACTTTAAATTATTGTTAGTATTTGATTTTTGGGATGAAGGTTGACCACTGTCTCATGGTCAACCTGACCTTTTCTTGGAATTTTATTTCACATTTTCAATTTATTTTGGATTTATTTTTGACCCAGTTTGGTTGGTTGACTTTTAATTTGACTTCTGTTTTATTTTAATTAATTCACGTACCAATTTTCATTATGTTTAAAATATTTTTGGGGGATGATGATTTCCTGACCCCACCTTATTTAGTTTAATTTTTCATAATTTTCTTGATTAATTTACTATTTATTCTTGATTTTTTCTAACCTAGTCTTATTAATTGACTTTTGGTTTGACCTATGTTTTGTTTTAATTAATTCACGTGCCAATTTTCATTATTTTTAAAATCTTTTTGGGGGATGATGATATCCTGACCCCACCTTATTTATTTTAATTTTTCATAATTTTCTTGATTAATTTGCTATTTATTTGTTATTTTTTAAGTTGACTTGAATTTTCAGTTGACTTCTTTATGATCGATGGTTGACTTAGGGATTGCTTATGGCAATTGAAGAGATATTTTGATCCTCCCTTGTTCATCTCATATGTCATGTATTAGAGGCCTTTTAACTTGATTTTATTTGGTACTTACCTCATTTCCTGATTAAATTATTCAGTGGACCCTTCGTGTGCATATTTTCATCTGTTTGATTCATCTGTTATCTTTTATACTTGTTTCTCTCATTCATGCTTTCTATTGCTTGATTATTTAACATGTTCATACTCCCATGCATTGTTTGAATGCTTAATTATTTGATTCTTTGGTTTGATTATATATGTTTATTTATCTGATCTGATTGATAACTGTTGCCTACTTGTATGATGTATGAGACATATATTCTTATTGTTTGTTTGCCATGAACAATCCCCATTCATAACAAATGTACCCCTCTCCCATAAAGTGTATAATATTTATTTCTTTATTTCTTTAGTCACCTGTTAATACAAGAATTAAAACGAACATCCGATAACCATTTCAAAATAAGATCAAAAGCTCGATCCAACGTCGAGTAATCATTTTCAAAACTTAACAGAACCAACACGCATTCATCCATCCTCTTGTAAGTCGATTGCCTCAGGCATCGCCATCTACCTGTAAGTCGATTGCCTCTGGCATCGCCATCTACCCTTATCTGTAACTCCTCTCCGCGCTCCATCCGTCGACTCTTGTTCCGTTTAGGTAGCACCCATTAGGTAGAACCTTTGTATGATAACATAGGTAGAATTCCCTTATTCTTTGCATGCTAACATTAGGTAGATGTTCCCCTTTGTAAATCCTAACACATAGGTCCACATTGCATGACAACTCTAGAGCAGAGCTTCCCCACTTTTAGACCTTCCGTGCGCCTCCGATCTTGTGGCATGTCAGTTCATTCTATTGCAAAGAGGTAACTGCCTAAGACTCGATTCAGCGAGCTGTGACACCTACTGCTAGGACGTTGAACACACTGCCCACCCTCCTTTGACACAGCTGGTGTCCTCTTTTGTAAGTCCATGTTCAGATGGCAATCCTTAACCCCTAGTTAGCCGAACTACGTTTTGCTCTGATTCTCATTCCATATGAGATACGTAGGCATAAGACGCGACGTCTTACCGAGCACACTTCTCTTTAACCCATAGGTAGCCGAGCTACGAAGACTCTGATTCTCATACTCAGATGAGATACGTAGGCAGTGGATGCAACATCCTTGCGAGTCATTTTCTTTTAACCTTCCTTTTAGTAAATAGTACTTTAGATATACCTACACCCTTTAGACTAGAACAACACTTATGAAAAGGGCTCCCTAGGAGTACCTAGGATGTTTTGGGTGCTTAAAACCTTCCCATTGCATAACCAACCCCCTTATCCAGATCTCTGACATTTTTACTAGTTTTTGATTCGATAAAACTTTTAGGTTTTTGTTCGCTTTCTAACCATTCCTTTGGATAAATAGAAGTGCGGTGGCGACTCGACTTGTATGGTTTACCTTGGATTTAGTCAATATCTCTAATGGTAACGAATACCCCGCTACAGGTATGAAGGCCATTCAAGTTTCATGATCAAATTCAAGATGTCCTATCAAACTTTGGTTCTTTAAAGGAATTCAAATTCAACTTGCAAATGCATATTCCAAGATGAAACATTATAGGTCACTTTAGGCCATTACCATTGAACAAGAGATTTTCCTCAACTTCTAAAATGCATAACGCCTTCATGCCAAATCCAAATGAGGTCAAATTTGTGACCAAATTGAATAGGTTTGGAAGAGATACAACTTTGATAAAGGAACGTTTTCCATTTTATGCCCATAGCAAAAGTTATTCAAGGTGGAAGAAGTGAATATTTGACTTGGGACTTAGAAAAATTTCAATTATGTTTGATTTCCCAAACTTCCACCTCAAAATTCATCATAATAAAAGCTTCAAATGGAAATGTGTTCAACATGAAAGTTGTTCCCCTTGACCTAACCTTTCCAAAAAGTCTAAGATCACCTCATTTGGTCAAGAATTAAGGGACTTGTGCATGAGTTCTTCACAAGGATCCATTTGGTAAGATTTATGTTCAACATTCATTTCCTTTATGCATGGCTATGTGACATCATTTCAGGTTGAATAACATAGAATTATGGATCATTTGGCATCATTTGATGGGCCTATCACACGCCCATGCATATATGCAAGTGAAATTTCTATTTTTGGCATTTTGAATGAAGTGTGTGGAAAGCAAATGCATAGCCTATATATAAGACCCCTCATGCTCAGAATTGGGGACACCTTGCCCAAGCTTTGAACCTGCAATCCTAACCCCCACCATTAGAGGATAAACTTGAAGGTTTTCAATTGAAAATCGAGTTTCAATTTCACTTTAGTTTTGAAGTTGAAACTCCAAGAATTCAAGCCCTTCCTTGATCCATTTCACTTCCTGCAAGCATCTGAAGTCAAGCCAAGTCCAGTTGGAAGCAAAATCAAGCAAGATTCAAGCTCCCTTGAAGGTGATTTTTTAGAAACTTCATCTCTTCGATTCTCTCTCAATTCTTCACCATTCTCTTTTATTTTTGGTTGGCTGAAAACCTACCAATGTAGGCAACAAGATTGAGTTGCTTTGAGGTCAAATAGAAGCAACTCAATTCATGATCCTTAAAATTCAAACCCTGTATCTTTTAATATACTTGGAATTGGAGAAAATTAAGGTCAGATTCGAGATCCTGAGCATTTTCTCTTTGAAATAGTGTCCTTGTTTTTCATTTTTCATTGAGATGAAGTTGGACTAGTCCGGTGAGGTTCACCAGAGAAGATGACCAGAGGCCTAGCTCCAGTGGTGTGTTGGCACGCTTCCTAACCATCTGATCATGTTTGAACATTTTAATCTGAGCCATTGCTTTTGAATACCACTTGTACATGCGCGTTGACTGTGGACTATGGTGGATGATACGCGCTTGGCCATCATATCTGCCACCTCAATTAATGAGGGAGATCTGACGGCCCTCATTTTTTCCCAATTTTCTTGTATTTTCTGAATTTACTTTTAATTACTTTATTTTATTTAATTCATCGAAATTTCATTTTTAATCGAAAAAATATGGGACTTTCACCAAAAATCTTTAAATATTTTTCTCTTTCATATTCTGAATTAAAATTACTTTTTGGATTAATTTTGATATTTTTCATGAATTAAATGTTTTTATGCATACTTTTAATTGTTTAAAAATACTTCTTACTTTTCAAAAATAGTGAAGTTTTTTGTCTAAGGTCCTTTGACCTTGTTTGAAGGGATTTTAGGTTTTGACCAAATTAAAATGTGTTTTAATTCACTTTTAATTGGATTTTTAATTGTTTAATTATTTAAAAATTATGTTGAGCCATTTTTATGGTCTTGTGATGTTTGACTTCCTGTTTGGGCCTTGGTCAATGTCGATTTGACTTTTGTAGGATAAAAGCCATTGGATTTAGGGGATTTATGAAATGTAAATTTCATCTCCCAAAATGAATGAATGATTTTTATTCGATGAAAGTCCTCCCTTGGTCAATTTCTGTTTCTATCTTCCCCTCCATTTTCATCTTCATACCTATTCTTTCCTATTCCCTCATCTGACCAATGAAATCTCTAAGTGTATTAAGGCTAATTGGTTCATCAATGACCTTGTGTCAGATGAACCAATACAAGCATGACAGAGATAGGTCCCTCCCTCTTAATCCTTTTTTTTTCTTTTAGTGTGTGGTATGTTTTAGGAGTTTGGTTCTTCATACCAAATCTCTAACATGCATTAACATCTAAATTTTTATTGCCCGGCCTCAGATAGTTGTGACTTCTACATAAGTCATATTACGATTGCTTAATATAGAGCTAAATTTGACCCTCAAGGCATAGCATTCTAATAAGTGAGATTGTAAGTCTCCCATTCTTCATGGCATTGTGTGGAGACTTGACATTTTTTCCTTTCATGGGAGCTAGTGACATACTTGTTGAATTATCCAAGTTGGAGCCCTTCTCATGGAAGATGTCTTGGTTTAAGGATTCATACTTGTGAATGAATGGTTGAGTGTTCTACAAAGAATGACTTAATCAATTAAAAATTACCTCTAACACCACTAACATTTGACTAACTTGTGACTAACATTTGACTAATTCTTGTTAATATTGCTTTACTTTCAAGTCATTTACCTTTTGAAATTTAAATTTCAGTCATTTATCATTTATTGCCATTTACATTTCATTTAACTTGTTTATGTTTATGTCATTTTCACTTTGCTCATTTGAGCCATATCTTGTGATTGTATATATTTGTTTATCTGTTTTGACTTTGTTTGTGGTCTTAGAATCTTAAAACACCTAATAATAACAAAAACCCTAAAAAACATATAGTGGACTGTTGATCTTGATCTGGACTCTTGGACTTAGATTTAGACAACATTCCCTATGCAAAAGGACTTGGCCAATGCCAACATTCTGAGACTGGGTTATTGTGAACTGAGCCTCCATCTGGTGCAAGCCTTGGGATTTGTTTGCATTCATCTGCTACTCTATCTTTGTGCTTAATTGTTATTTTGATCTTGTGTCTGATGCTTGGCTCTGAGATGATCAAGGAATATTTCATCTGATACATAAGAAGACAAAGAAGATTGTTAGCTCCTGGATTGCTTGCTTGGATGTGGCTATCTTTATTTGATACCTTAATCTTTATAATGTCTGGATATTGCTAATTGCTTTATTGATTATTGTTTGATTCAAAGTCCAAAGGGAAAATGGAGTTCTATATGACATTCTTGTCAGTTGGATTGCATCCCATTGGTTAGATCTTTTCAACTCTTAACTTTTAAATTTGTGCTTAGGGTAGTCTATTCATCTCCTCCCACTTCTTAAATTTTAAAATATCTTCCCCTTTTCAAAACCTCTATTTGCTTGTGATTTTAAACTTAGACTTTATTTCAATAATTAGAAACTTTAGTCTTAGGCCAATGAATTTTCAAACTCTTTCTTAAATCAACTTTGTAAATAAACTTAATCATGTTGACTTAAAATTTCAAAAGACCAAAAGAACTAGCAACTCCATTCAAACTTTTGGCCCTTTGTGCCTTTCTTATTAAACCTTTGTTAAAAGCAATTCACAAACTTTAAAATTTTTACCACGAACTACGAGGTTTTAATCCCTCATTTTTATGTTGGTATGTAGGCACAGGACTGAAGATTTTGTCAAACACAAAAATATAATCAATGAATTCTTTTCTCATCCCCACACTCTATTTTTCTCAAACATATTTTATACCAAACACTTATGCACACATAAAAAAGGGCTCCCTAGGAGTACCTAGGACACTTTGGGTGCTAACACCTTCCTCTGTGTAACCAACCCCCTTACCTGTAATATCTGGCATTTTATTAGTTTTTTATTTGAAAACTTCTTATCTTTGGGTTTTATTCGTACTTTTCCCTTTTCCTTTGGAAACAATAAAAGCCCGGTGGCGACACTGGTTTTATTGACGTCAAGTTTATCCATAGCTTGATGGTCATGAATTTACCGCTATAGAAATTAAGTGGTGACTCTGTTGGGGAGTAGTCTTCAGTGAGTTTAGCCTACTTTATTGTGTGTATATATTTGTATATTTGATGTTTGTATATTTGTTTGTGTGATATAATTTGTATGTTGTGCTTGGTGATCTCTGAGTGGTAAGATAAGTTCTAACCTGAACTTGAGTGCAATTAAGATAGGAGGATGGTATAGTCATGTTCAATTTGTGTGGAGTAGTCCTTAACAAGTCAGCTTGAGACCCATATACTCATTGGAGGCCCTTTTGGAGTTACTGATGTCACACAAGTTATTTGTGTATAGGAAAGTCCGAGAAGCTAAGGACCGTAGAACATTTAACCCAACTTGGCCTATTTAGGACGTAGTGCAGAGACTGTTCAGGTGTAGACTTGATAACAGTTGTTACGCGATACTACACTCAGACGAGTTTCTCTTAAGAATATTATGGGTTGATGAGTCAGTCATCCTAACCTATAATATCTGATAGATGGGATTAAGACTCTGGGAACTTTTCAGAACATAATCTACAGGTTTTTATCCTTAGTACACTCTGTTGGGATGGTTCTTAACCTGACTCCATGCTCGTGACTCATAACAAACCCTTTGATTCTTGGTTGATCCAATCAAGTCTTGTCAATATCAATGGAACTTGGGTGTTGATAAGGTGAAAACTATAATCCACCAAAATGGATGATTGATCTTGGTAATGGCTTGATCTGTCCCTTGAACTTTGTTTGTGATTGCCTTGTGTGTGATTGTTAGATTCATGCATACATGCGCATCATAGCATTCATCACATAAAAATAAATTTCAAGGAACTGAGGTCTTATTTGCAAATATTTTCAGACCATGGATTATGGACGAAGGAACACTAAGAAGTATAGTTTTAGATGTCCTGATTTGAAAGAGATAAGAAAGTTTTCATCCTTTATATTAGATCCCTTGGAGTTCAAGCAACGTCACGAGAAGCTTTTATTTGTGTTATCTGTTGATGTGGTTGAAGGACTTCTGAGAGTTTTGGTTCAGTTCTATGACCCTCTCTACCGGTACTTCACTTTTCCTGATTATCAGCTAGCACCTACGTTAGAGGAATATGCCCATCTCTTGGGTATACCCGTATCTGATAACGTACCTTTTAATGGATTGGAGGAGATTCCCTGATCTCATATCATAGTTGAAGCTCTTCATCTGAAGAAATATGAGATTGATACTCATTTGGTAAAAAAAGGAGGTAGTCTTGGGTTGACTTCTGAGTTCCTCATTGGTAAAGCTACTGTCTTTACTCAAGCCGGTAGCATGGATGCTTTTGAAGCCATCTTTATTTTGCTCATCTATGGTTTAGCTTTGTTCCCTAACATTGACGATTTTGTTAATGTTAACGCCATTAGAATCTTCTTGATTGGGAATCATATTCCTACTATGTTGGGTGACATGTATTTCTCTTTGCATTTGAGGAATTCTAAAAATGGTGGGACTATTGTGTGCTGTGTTCCTCTTATGTACAAGTGGTTTATTTCGCACTTACCTCAGACGCATGCTTTCTTGGAGAACAAGCAATGTCTACAGTGGTCCCAGAGACTTATGTCTCTCACTAATGATGATATTGTTTGGTTTGATTCTGCATTGAGTAGTGTGGATATTATTGATAGTTATGGGGAGTTCTCTAATGTGCCTCTCATTGGTACACAAGGAGGAATCAACTACAACCCTGCTTTGGCTCGTCGTCAACTTGGGTTCCCCTTGAGAGATAAACCTAATAACACTCAGTTAGAAGGCCTTTTCTATCAAGATGGTTAAGATCCCCAACATTTGAAGAAAAGGATGATACATGCTTGGCATAATGTAAATAGGAAAGGAAGATCCGAGCTTGGTCCATGCAACTGTGTGGCTTTGGAAGCTTACACTATTTGGGTGAAGAACAGAGCTTTGGAGATGAAGATGTCGTACGCCTATGAAAGACCTTTGTCTGTGGTTATGGCTGAGCCATCAAATCTCCCTAACCAAGATGTAGAGGAGTTGGAAGACGCACTCACCAAGATGAAGCAAGAGAAGGACATGTGGGAAGAGCGGTTCCATGCTTTGAGCCAAAAGCATGAAGAGTTATAAATTAATTAGAAAGACAAGGATGCACTTATTGAGATTCTTGAAGATGTCTTATCAGTTCTTCTTCTGTGCATCAGCCAAACTGACTCACCGATACAATACTCGCGTTAATCAACCGAGAATCATGGAGCATCTATAGCAAGAGAACTGAGAGATGAAGGATGAGATCACCAGATTAATAGCGCTGATGGAATTTGTCATTGCTTCACATAATCAGTCTTCACCAACTCCTGCAACTCCTCCTCCTCCTCAAAGAACTGTCATTTCTGAGGTTGCTACCTCAACGATTTCGATTGCTGCTGCCAGTCAATCCATGCCTGCTGGATTCCATTGGGGAATGTCACCCAATTTTAAGCCATAAGGGTATGTGCCCACCTTTGTTTCTCTTTTGGAATCTAGCCCGGTCATGTTAGTGCCTCCTCCGATCGTTCACACTCTTCCTCGTGTTGAGGACACTATATACCATTCTGAGCTGTCTGAGGGCCCAGATGTATATGAGAAGATGGATGAAATGAAAGATCAATTCCTCGAGATGCGTAAAGAGTTGAAGACTCTGAAAGGGAAAGACTTGTTTGGGAAGAGCGTTGTTGAACTCTGCTTGGTCCCCAATGTTAAAATCCCGATAAAGTTCAAGGTCACAGACTTTGAAAAGTACAAAGGGAACACTTGCCTGCCAATCCATCTTGTGATGTACACTAGAAAAATGTCTACTCATACTGATAATGATCAGTTGCTAATTCACTATTTCCAAGACAGTTTGTCTGGAGCTGCTTTGAGATGGTATATGGGTATGGATAGTGCAAGCATCCGTACTTTCAATGACTTAGGCGAGGCCTTTGTCAAGCAGTATAAGTACAATGTGGATATGGCGCTTGATAGAGACCAGTTGAGGTCAATGTCTCAGAAAGATAAGGAGACATTCAAAGAGTATACTCAGAGATGGAGAGAGTTTGCTGCCCAGATAAGTCCACCTCTTGAGGAGAAGGAAATGACAAAAATCTTCTTGAAGACAATGAGTTTATTTTATTACGAACGTATGATTGCAAGTTCCCCTAATGACTTTATCGAAATGGTATATATGGGGATGAGGCTAGAGGAAGGAGTCCGTGAAGGACGTCTGTAAAAGGAAGAAGCATCATCCAGCAAGAAGTACTGTGGGAGTTTCTCCAAGAGGAAGGAAGGAGAGACTAACTCAGTGTCAGTGGAAAGGCAGATGAGGCCTCATGTCAGAAAGAGTTCTAAACCTCATCAACATCAACATCAAGTTTCTTCAGTAATTCCAGTTTTTTCCAACAATTCTAATCAATCAGTTCCAATTCAACAACAACAACATCAACAACAATCTCCACAAAGAACCAACTACAACAACAATAATCACCATCAACAAAACTTTGAGAGGAAGAAGGTCTCTTTTGACCCCATTCCTATGACATATGCAAAGTTGTACCCATCATTGGTTCTCAAGAACCTCATTCAACCAAGAAATCCTCCGCAGATCCCTGAGCCACTACCATGGTGGTTCAAGCCTGAACTTCACTGTGCCTTTCACCAGGGAGCCCCTGGCCATGACATAGAGAATTGCTATCCATTGAAATATGAAGTCCAAAAGCTCGTAAAGAGTGGTATGGTGTCCTTTGAGGACAGAGCGCCGAATGTGAAAACCAACCCATTGCCTGCTCATGGTAATGCTACTGTCAACATGGTGGACGACTGTCTAGGGAATTTCCGAGTATTCGATGTGAGACGTATCCGTAGGTCGTTGGTGGAAATGCATAGAACCCTGTGTTTGATCAGTGATTGTGAACATGACCATGATGGTTGTGTAATCTGTAGCATGGACCCCCGTGGGTGTAAAATTGTCAAAAGAGATATCCAGAAGTTGATGGATGAGAATGTAATCCAGATTCAACAACCAAGGGATATAGGTGATGTGAATGTGATTGTGCTTGTATTCAAGACCCCTGAGCGGGTAGTCATTGAATTTGATAGTAGCAGCAACAACAATGTCAATAGATCGGTATCTCCGTTGGTTATACGGTTAGCGGGCCCTGTCCCCTACTCATCCGATAAAGCTGTGCCATATCAGTACAATGCCACAATGATTAAAGATGGTCAAGAGGTTCCTCTACCAATCGCAAATTTAGTGGTGAATCTTGCCAATGTAGAAAAGGTGACCTGTAGTGGTCGAGTGTTCAGTCCGGTTTTCCCAAAGATAATAGAAGATGTGACAACAACTAAGAAGGCGAATATTCTAGTAGTGAATCCGATTAGTGTTTCAACGTGTCAGTCTGGTGAGTCCAGTAAGTTGAAGACTAACGATGATGATGATGTTTTAAAATTGATTAAGAGAAGTGAATTCAATGTTGTGGAGCAGTTGCTCTAGATTCCATCAAAAATCTTCGTGCTATCATTACTGATGAATTCTGAAGCACATAGGGAGGCATTGTAGAAAGTGTTGGAACAGGCTTATGTTGAGCATGATGTGACCATGGATCAGTTTGACCACATAGTTGCCAACATTACTTCTTGTAATAATCTGAGCTTTTGTGATGAAGAGCTTCCTGAGGAAGACAAAAATCGTAAGTTGGCATTGCATATTTCAATGAATTGCAAGAAAGATGCTCTATCCAATGTGTTGGTTGACACTGGGTCATCTTTGAATTCGCTTCCTAAATCAACTTTGTCAAGACTCTCTTATCAAGGCGCCCCAATGAGGTATAGCAAAATGGTTGTCAAAGCGTTCGACGGTTCGCGTAAAATTGTCATTGGTAAAGTGGACCTTCCAATGAAGATAGGTCCGAGTGATTTCCAAATTACTTTCCAGGTAATGGATATCTACCCGGCCTATAGCTGTTTGTTAGGAAGGCCATGGATTGATGAAGTTGGAGCAGTGACGTCTACTCTACACCAGAAGGTGAAATTTGTGAAGAACGACAAGCTTGTCGTTGTTGGTAGAGAGAAGGCATTATTGGTGAGTCATCTGTCATCTTTCATGTACGTTGATGCTGAGGAGGAGGTTGGGACACTGTTACAAGCCTTGTCTATTGATGATGAAATAAAGAAAACTGGGACGCCCATGTCTTCTCTGAAGGATGCACACGAGGCTATTCATACTGGCAACATTGATCAGTGGGGTCGTTGTTATGGAGATTGCCGAGAACAAGAACATGGTCGGATTGGGATTTCTACCAGGTCCGTTCAATGCCAAAGTCAAATTTATGCAACCGATATTTCGTAGTGGAGGGTTCATTCATGGGAATGATCAACACTTAACTGCCATTATTGAGGACAATGGTGATGAAGACGAAGCTTGCACTAACTTTGTGACACGCGACCAGACTTGCAACAATTGGGTTACTGTTGATGTCCCTACTATTATTCATCGATCTAAGTAATTTCTTTTCTATTGTTTTAAAAAAATCCTTCTCCTATGCCTAAGGGAGAAGTGAACATTATTGGGCCTTTTTATTATTATCATCAATAAAATACAATTTTATTCATCCACATCTATGATGTTTTATTTTTACTTTTTTGCTTTTTCTTAAAATGGTAATAAAAAAACCATAAATAAATAATAATCTTCCATCTGCATGATATTTGTTCGCACTCCACTTCTCTAAAATCAAAACATCAAATCATTATGCAGGTTGGTTCTCAAACCCATTGAATATAAAGATCATACTCCCTCTCAAAAACTTTGATTTCCCTGTGTTTGAAGCTGAGGAAAAGATTGATAATGAAGAAGTATCTGATGAATTATCTCTTTTACTTGAGCATGAGGAAAAAGCAATTCAACCGTTTGAAGAGCAGATTGAACTAGTCAACTTGGGTTCCGAAGATGATGTGAAGGAAGTCAAGATTGGGTCTCAACTGTGACCAGAAGCTAAAAAGGGGTTGATTGATCTTCTTCGGGATTATTCTGATGTGTTTTCTTGGTCCTATCAAGACATGCCTGGGTTGGATTCTGAGATTGTGGAGCATAGATTATCGTTGAAGCCAGAATGCCCGTCGGTAAGGTAAAAGTTGAGAAGAACTCATCCTGATATGGAAGTGAAAATCAAAGAGGAAGTGCAGAAGCAGATTGACGCTGGTTTTCTCGTTACCTCCGAGTATCCGCAGTGGGTGGCCAATATTGTGTCTGTTCCGAAGAAAGATGGAAAAGTACGCATGTGTGTTGATTATAGAGATGTGAATAACGCTAGTCCGAAAGAGGATTTCCCTTTGCCACACATTGATATGTTGGTAGGCAATACAACTAAATTCAAAGTCTTTTCATTTATGGATGGATTTTCCGATTATAATCAAATAAAAATGGCACCTGAAGATATGGAGAAGACCATATTCATTACACCCTGGGGAACGTTCTGTTATAGAGTGATGCCTTTCAGTTTAAAGAATGTTGGTGCAACGTACCAGAGAGATATGACCATTATTTTTCATGATATGATGCATAAAGAGATTGAAGTTTATGTTGATGATATGATTGTCAAATCAAGTGATGAAGAAGAACATGTTGAGCATTTATTGAAGTTATTCTTGCGTGTGAGGAAGTATAAACTCTGCTTGAATCCCCATAAGTGTACTTTTGGTGTTCTTTCTGGTAAGTTGTTGGGCTTCATTGTCAGCGAGAAGGGTATTGAAGTTGATCCTGCCAAGGTCAAAGCAATTCAAGAAATTCCTGCGCCCAAAACTAAGAAGCAAGTCATAGGTTTTCTCGGCCGCTTAAACTACATCTCAAGATTTATATCGCATATGACTACCACATGTGCGCCTACTTTGAAAGCTTCTTCGGAAAGATCAGTCTTGTGATTGGACCGAAGACTGCTAGAAAGCTTTTGATAATATCAAGGAGTATCTGCTTGAACCTCCGATTTTGTCTCCACCTGTTGAAGGAAGACCCTTGATCATGTATTTAATTGTGCTTGATGATAGTATGGGTTGTGTTATGGGTCAGCAAGATGAATTTGAAAAGAAAGAGTATGAAATTTACTACCTCAGTAAGAAATTCACCGACTGTGAGACTCGGTATTCTATGCTTGAAAAGACATACTGTGCATTAGCTTTGGCTGCTAAGCGTCTGCGTCAGTATATGTTGAATCATACCACTTGGTTGATATCCAAAATGGATCCAATCAAGTATATTTTTGAGAAGCCTTCTTTAACTTGGAGGATTGCTCGTTGGCAGATGTTGTTATCAGATTACGATATTGAATACCGATCTCAAAAAGCTATCAAGGATATTGTCTTGGCTGACCATTTGGCTCACCAACCGATTGAAGATTATCAGTCAGTGCAGTATGATTTTCCTGACGAAGAGATTTTGTACTTGAAGATGAAAGATTGTGATGAACCATTGCTTGAAGAAGGGCCAGAACCTGGTTCTCGTTGGGGCATGGTATTTGATGGAGTTGTTAATTCATATGGTAATGGCATTGGGGAAGTGATTATTACTCCTCAGATGCATGGATAGACACGAAGCAGACCTGTTGATGACAGAAGTCCATGAAGGTTCCTTTGGTACCCATTCCAATGGACATGCTATGGAGAAGAGGATTTTGAGAGCATGTTACTATTGGCTGACAATGGAATCTAACTATTGCAAGTTTGTGAAGAAATGCCACAAGGGTCAAACCTATGCAGATAAGATTCATGTTCCTCCGACACTGTTGAATGTCATTTCCTATCCACGGCCCTTATCCATGTGGGGAATTGATATGATTGAGCCCAAAGCTTCAAATGAACATCATTTCATTCTGGTGGCTATTGACTACTTCACAAAGTGGGTTGAAGCGACATCATATGAAAATGTAACCAAGCAAGTCGTTATAAAGTTTATCAAGAATCATATTATATCCCGTTATGGTGTGCCAAATAAGATGATTACTGATAATGGATCGAACTTGAACAATAATATGGTGGAAGATCTTTGCAAAGATTTCAAAATTACACATCATAATTCTTCTCCCTACAGACCTAAGATGAATGGGGATGTTGAAGTTGTAAATAAGAACATCAAGAAGATCATTCAGAAGATGGTTGTGACATACAAAGATTGGCATGAGATGCTCCAGTTTGCTTTACACGGGTACCGTACATCCGTCCGCACTTCAATAGGGGAAACCCCTTTCTCTCTTGTTTATGGCATGAAAGTTGTGCTCCCCGTGGAGGTTGAGATCCCATCTCTGCGTGTGCTAATGGAGGCCAAGTTGACAGAAGCTGAATGGTGCCAAACCAAATATGACTAGTTAAATTTGATTGAAGATAAAATATTGGCTACCATGTGTCATGGTCAGTTATATCAACAGAGAATGAAGAAAGCTTTTGATAAGAAGGTCATGCCTCGTGTGTTTAGAGAAGGTGGCCTCGTGCTCAAGAAGATTCTATCCTTCAAACCTGATGCTAGGGGAAAATGGACTCCTAATTATGAAGGCCCATATGTTGTGAAAAGAGCCTTTTCATGCGGTGCTTTGATTTTTACAACTATGGATGGTGAAGAGTTCACTCTCCATGTGAACACCGATGCAGTCAAAAAATACTTCGCCTAAAAAAGAAAAGAACAATTCACTAAGTTGAAAACCCGAAAGGGCGGCTTAGGCAAAAATGAGCGTCTCGGTGGATTGAAAACCCGAAAGGGAGATCCAGGAAAAAATTAGAGACATAAAACATAAAATTTATCCCGGTAGATTGAACACCCACCTTGGGGCAATCTAGGCAAAAATTAAGGATTATGGCAAGTAACTGCATTCGGTTGATCCTAATCCTGGGAGGCAGTTTTGAGCAAGTCATTTGTTTATGATTCATCATTCTCAACCGAGGGACAAGCACAATGAATATTGAAGTTGATAGAGAAAGTGGTGATCATTGTATTCAATGTAGCCCTTTTCCATGTAAATTACTATTTTCAACTTTGAAAAGATATATGGAGTCTCGTCATTTACGGACTACCATTCTATTAAATAAAGTTGAGCTTTTATCCAATTGTTTATATTCTTATTTACTTCAGCTAAATAAAATTGAATTTTATGATGATAATTTTAAAATAAATTAATAAATAATAATTGTTTTTCTTAAATAATAAAAACAATCACTGTAAGACTAATCAATTTCAATAAGGAATGTCAACAACGATCTGAGAATAGGTAAGTCTTGAAGTGTGAAGCATTGTTGGTCTTCCTCAAAGCAGTTGGTTTGATAAATACCTTTTTCGCCAACAGTTTGTCATTTACCCCTAGCTCGATTGATGAGTTTTTCTTCATGAATATTTCGTCATCCCCAGTAGTTGAGCTGATGATCAATTCCCTTTGCAAATCCATGTTCCCCAGTTGAGATGCTCATGTTTGCATCCCCCAGTTTGTGATCTATGATTGGGCCCTGGAGATCTGGAACCTTTATTTGATTTCCACCAACATAATTGTGTGGTATAACTTTAGCAGTTTCTCCTTTGTGTGAATCAGATCCGTTTATCTTTTCCTTGGAATTGGTTTATTTCGCAATTTCCAAGAAGAATTTGGTGATTATCGAGGAATGTGACGATATGGGTCATAACATCCCCAGTAACTTGCCTAACTCCTCATATAGAGTTTTATCTCTTGTATTCCCCGACGGAGTTCATCTTCTGACATAAAGATCCCTCTTTCTCGGCAGTGTTGGATTCTGAGCAGTTTGTTTTAGTCCCCTGCAAGGTTGTCTCCCATTCGATATGGTGTTGACCTAAAATTCCCCGCAGTATTGACAATGTCTCCCCTCAGCAATATTCTCTTCTTCCCATGGAGTTTTCCATAGCAAATTGGAAGCATGTTCTCCATGCCTTTCCCTAGCCAGAGTTGATTTATTCAGGGCTAGATGATTTATTTTCATCCTTAGCATATTCTCCAGTTGGTGTTTCCATCCTGTTGAGATTAGCCGAGTATTGTAGTGATAATTCAATTCTTCGTTATTTGTATCCTTTGTGCTATTTTTGTCAGCATAATCATAATCACATACATGCATATTCATGCATATAATACAACATCAGATATTTCATTGTGCATTTTATCGCATTGATTTTTCTTATGATCTCTTGCCTTGGTGATTTTATCTCCCCATGCAAATTTGGTGTGTCAGTCCTCCTTCAATTGTAGGGTGTCAACCCCTTAAGTAGAAAGAGTTTAACCTTTCTCATTCCCCACTTAGTTATTTCCTCATGGATGATTAGTATTTCAGTTTCCTCCCCAACTAATTATCTGGATGAAACCACTCCCCTTGAGTTATATCCTCATTGGGTTGAGTCTTTGATTGACCGTTTCTTTCTAGTTATTACCTAGATAGATATTTTGGTCCCTTGAGAGTTTATTACCCAGTGACTGGTAATATACTTCTTGATTGTTGAGTACATTACTTTTGCCCAATACCCGATAAAATGTAATCTACTTCCTTTGTTTTCCCCAGCGAATTCGTTCCCATGTTTCCCCAGGTGGTTTATCCTTGATATGTTCATCCTAACCGATGACGGATATTCTTCCTTCTTTGGTTTTCTACCCAGTAAAAAGGTAGTTGTAATCCTTATTTCATTCTCAAGAGAGTTTATCCTTGATATGTTCACTTTAACCAGTGACAAATTTTCTCCCCCTCTTCGGTATTCTACCCAGTAACCGGTAGTTGTAATTCCTACTTTCCCCTACTGAGTTTATCCTTGATATGTTCATCCTGAATGGTGACAGATATTCTCTCTTTGGTATTCTATCCAGTAACTGATATATATAATTCCTATTTTCCCCAGCAGTTTATCCTTGATATGTTCATCCTAAACGGTGACGGATATTCTCTCTTTGGTATTCTATCCAGTAACTGATAGATATAATTCCTATTTTCCCCGACAGTCTATCCTTGATATGTTCATCCTAACCGATGACAGATATTCTTCCCTTGAGTTATCCTTGATATGTTCACTTTAATTAAGTGACAGATACTCTCTCTTTGGTCTTCTACCCAGTAATCGATAATTGTAAATCCTATTTGATCTTTTTTCCCAGCAGGTTATTCTTACCCAGTAACAGGTGACGAATACACCTCTTTCTTCTCAGTGAGTCATCCTTGATATGTTTACCCTAACCGGTAATTGATGTCCCTATGTCAGAGTATATTATCTTCCTACCCAGTAACTGGTAGTATATAATTCATCTCTTTTACTCCTGCATTGAAGTTCATTTTCCTCAGTTGAGTTTGAGTGCGTATTTCCTCAGTGAAATCGCCATCCCCTGTTTGGTTTGAGTATTTCAGCTTTGTTATGATCTATTCTCATCCCTAACATATTTTTTCCTTGTTCCCCAACCGTCTTTCCATTGATTTATTTTCATGGAAATTCCCCTCGTGTCTCCAGCAGTTTCTAAGACGTAGCCTGGCCTACACACAACTTCTTATCCCTCCAGAGTCTCTATCTCCACAGTGAGTGTTCCTTACAGAATGCAGTATACTCCTGTGGACTTTCAGTCTCTCCGGATTCTTTTTCTTTGTGGCAATATATTCCCCACAGAGCTTATTCTAACATTCATATCATAGGCATCATGAGTTCTCTTAGGGACAAAAAGTTGTTTTTATATATTCTTATTTAAGTCCATTCTACCGAGTTGATATGAAGATTTTAACCTTCACATCCTCAGTTAGAATGTTCTTAAATAGGGGCAGTTGTAAGACCCTAAATTTGACCCTAAGATCCCTCATGTTATCTCATCATATGCATTGGCTTTGAGATCACACCTTGGCATCCTCCTTACCCCTTATTCATTGTGTTTGCATTGGGAGAAGTTGCCAAGCACATTTTATTGTATCATATTTTATTTTTCTTTGTTTACTAACCAAAATGCCAAAAATATGTCTATGTATAGTTTTACTTCTTTTGTAGGTAGTGTGTGTATCCACCAAGGCCTCATCAAGCTCATATCTAGGGCTTGAGACCATAAATGCAAGAATACTAATCAAGAGATGATTCACATTGACCCTAGACGTAATATATGGATCCCCATGATCTCCATTTATCATTTCGATCAAGAACTCATCAAGAGTTGGAAGCTTATTTGCCTTGGAAGCCCAAATTCATCTAGGTACCATGTGTGACTTCCTCAGCAAGTTTCTTCATCATTGGATCAAATATTTCAATGTATACCTAATATTGTATAATCTTATACATATATGATCCTCCATGGGTCCAAGAGATCAAGAGAACTTCAAGTTTGCAAGTTGGTTCATGGTAGTTGACTAGAGAAAGTCAACTAGTTAAAATCGGGTTCCCTAGACCCTATCTATTACAATGTTTCTCATATGAAAATGATTCCAAGATAAATATTACTCCTTATGACATTACGAACAACTTTCATGTTGAATTCAAGAGCTAGTTTTGCTTGGAAAATATTTTTTTATGGTGAAAGATTATACGTCATTTTGTCCGAACCCTAGTTAGGAGGTCAACTTCGAAGGACCATAATTTGCTCAATTTTTATGATATGAAGGCCATTCAAGTTTCATGATCAAATTCAAGATGTCCTCTCTAAATTTTGTTCTTTAAAGGAATTCAAATTAAACTTTAAAATGTATGTGCCAAGAGGAAATATTATAGGTCACTTTGGGCCATTACCATTGAACAAGAGATTTTGCTCAACTTCTATAATGCATAACGCCTTCATGCAAAATCCAAACAAGGTCAAATTTGTAACCAAATTGAATAGGTTTGAAAGAGATACAACTTTTATGGACGAAATTTTTCCATTTGAAGCCCATAGCAAAAGTTATTCAAGGTGGAAGAAGTGAACATTTGACTTGGGACTTAGAAAATTTTCAATTATGTTTGATTTTCCAAACTTCCACCTCAAAATTCTTCATGATACAATATTGAAATGGAAAAGTGTTCAACATGAAAGTTGTTCCCCTTGATATAACCTTTCCATAAAGTCCAAGATCCCCTCATTTGGCAAAGAATTGAGGGACTTGCACATGAGTTCTTCACAAGGTTCCATTTGGTAAGATTTATGTTCAACATTAATTTCCTTTATGCATGGCTATGTGACATCATTTCAGGTTGAATAACACATAATTATGGATCATTTGGCATCATTTGATGGGCCTATCACACGCCCATGCATCCATGCAAGTGAGATTTCTATTTTTTTCATTTTGAATTAAGTGTGTGGAAAGCAAATGCATAGCCTATAAATAAGACCCCTCATGCTCAGAATTGGGGACACCTTGCCCAAGCTTTGAACCTGCAATCCTAACCCCGACCATTAGAGGATAAACTTGGAGGTTTTCAATTGAAAATCGAGTTTTAATTTCACTTCAGCTTTGAAGTTGAAACTCCAAGAATCCAAGCCCTTCCTTGATCCATTTCACTTCCTGCAAGCATCTGAAGTCAAGCCAAGGCCAATTGGAAGCAAGATTCAAGCTCCCTCGAAGGTGATTTTTCATAAACTTCATCTCTTCGATTCTCTCTCAATTCTTCACCATTCTCTTTGATTTTTGGTTGGCTGAAGACCTACCAATATAGGCAACAAGATTGAGTTGCTTTAACGTCAAATCGAAGCAACCTAGTTCATGATCCTCAAAATTCAAATCCCTGTATCTTTTGATATACTTCGAATTGGAGAATTGAGACCAGATTCGAGATCCTGAGCATTTTCTCTTTAAAATAGTGTCCTTGTTTTTCATTTGTCATTGAGATGAAGTTGGACGAGTCCGGTGAGGTTCACTGGAGGAGATGACCGGGGCCCTAACTCCGGTGGTGTGTTGGCACGCTTCTTGGCCATCTGATCATGTTTGAACGTTTTAATCTGAGCCGTTGGTTTTGAATACCTCTTGTACATGCGCATTGACTGTGGACTACGGTGGATGATACATGCTTGGGCATCAGATCTGCCACCTCAATTAATGAGGGAGATCTGATGGCCCTCATTTTTTCCAATTTCCTTTTATTTTCTAAATTTACTTTTAATTGCTTTATTTTATTTAATTCATAGAAATTTCATTTTTAATCCAAAAAATATGGGACTTTCACCAAAACTCTTTAAATATTTTTCTCTTTCATATTTTGAACTAAATTTTTTTTTTGGATTAAATTTGATATTTTTCATGAATTTAATGTTTTTGTGCGTATTTTTAATTGTTTAAATTTTTTTCTGACATTTCAAAAATAGTGAAATTTTTTGTCTAAGGTCCTTTGACCTTGTTTGACCTAGGATAAATCCCTTGGCCATTTATTTGGTGTTTTTAAGGGATTTTAGGTTTTGACCAAATTAAAATGTATTTTAATTCACTTTTAATTGGATTTTTAATTGTTTAAAAATTATGTTGAGACATTTTTATGGTCTTGTGATGTTTGACTTTCTGTTTGGGCTTTGGTCAAGGTTGATTTGACTTTTGTTGGATTAAAACCATTGGATTTAGGGGATTGATGAAATGTACATTTCATCTCCTAAAATGAATGGATGATTTTGATTTGATGAAAGTCCTCCCTTGGTCAATTTGTGTTTCTATCTTCCCCTCCCTCTTCATCTTCATACCTATTCTTTCCCATTCCTTCATTTGACCAATGAAATCTCTGAATGTCTTAAGGCTAATTGGTTCATCAATGACCTTGTGTCAGATGAACCAATACAAGTATGACTGAGATAGGTCTCTCCCTCTTGATCCTTTTTTTTCTTTTAGTGTGTGGTATGTTTTAGGAGTTTGGTTCTTCATGCCAAATCTCTAACATGCATTAACACCTATATTTTTATTGCCCGACCTCAGATAGTTGTGACTTCTACACAAGTCTAATTATGATTGCTTAACATAGAGCTAAATTTGACCCTCAAGGCATAACATTCTAGTAAGTGAGATTGTAAGTATCCCATTCTTCATGGCATTGTGTGGAGACTTGACCTTTTTTCCTTTCATGAGAGCTAGTGACATACTTGTTGAATTATCCAAGTTGGATCCCTTCTTATGAAAGATGTCTTGGTTTAAGGATTCATACTTGTGAATGAATGGTTGAGTGTTCTCCAAAGAATGACTTAATCAGTTAAAAATCACCTTTAACACCACTACCATTTGACTAATTCTTGTTAATATTGCTTTACTTTCAAGTCATTTACCTTATGCAATTTAAATTTCAGTCATTTATCATTTATTGCCATTTACATTTCATTTAACTTGTTTATGTTTATGTCATTTTCACTTTGCTCATTTGAGCCATATCTTGTGATTGTATATATTTGTTTATGTGTTTTGACTTTAGTTGTGGTCTTAGGACCTTAAAACACCTAATAGCAAAAAAAACCCTAAAAAACATCTGGTGGACTGTTGATCTTGATCTGAACTCTTGGACTTAGATTTAGGCAACATTCCCTAGTGCAAAAGGACTTGGCCAATGCCAACATTCTGAGACTGGGTTATTGTAAATTGAGCCTCCATCTGGTGCAAGCCTTGGGATTTGTTTGAATTCATCTGTTACTCTATCTTTGTGCTTAATTGTTATTTTGATCTTGTGTCTGATGCTTGGCTCTGAGATGATCAAGGAATATTTCATCTGATACATAAGAAGACAAAGAAGACTGCTAGCTCTTGGATTGGTTGCTTGGATGTGGCTATCTTACCTTAATCTTCATAATGTATGGATATTGCTAATTAATTTATTGGTTATTGCTTGATTCAAAGTCCAAAGGGAAAGTGGGTTTCTATATGACATTCTTGTCAGTTGGATTGCATCCCATTGGTCAGATCATTTCAACTCTTAACTTTTAAATTTGTGCTCAGGGTAGTCTCTTCATCTCCTCCCACTTCTTAAATTTCAAAATCTTTTCCCTTTTCAAAAACTCTCTTTGCTTTTGATTTTAAACTTAGACTTTATTTTAATGATTAGAAACTTTGGCCTTATGCCAATGAATTTTCAAACTCTTTCTTAAATCAAATTTGTAAATAAACTTAATCATATTAACTTAAAATTTCAAAAGACAAAAATAACTAGCAACTCCATTCAAAATTTTGGCCTTTTGTTCCTTTCTTATTAAACCTTTGTTAAAAGCAATTCACCAACTTTGAAATTTTTAGCACGAAATACGAGGTTTTGATCCCTCATTTTAATGTTGGTACGTAGGTACAAGACCGAAGGTTTTGTCAAATACAAAAATATAATCAATGAATTCTTTTCTCATCCCCACACTCTATTTTTCTCAAACATCTTTTATACCAAACACATATGCACATAAAAAAAAGTGCTCCCTAGGAGTACCTAAGACACTTTAGGTGCTAACACCTTCCCTTTATGTAACCAACCCCTTACCTGTAATCTCTGGAATTTTATTAGTTTTTGATTTGAAAACTTATTATCTTTGGGTTTTGTTCGTACTTTTTCCTTTTCCTTTGGAAACAATAAAAGCACAGTGGCGACTCTGGTTTTATTGACGTCAAGTTTATCCATAGCTTGAAGGTTATGAATTTACCGCTATAGTTACCTACTCGTGTTAACCGGTTACAACACTTGAATTACTTGAAAAACATAAACACATCACCTTAATTCAAGTGTTGCAAGTCTACCACGCTCACAATCATATTTAACCTTTTAAACACATCGTTTGTGACTCCCTTAGTCAACAAATTAGCAACTTGGCCCTCACTTCTGCAATATCCCAATCGTAGCCTTATTTCACTAACAAGTTCCCTTAAATAGTGAAACCTCATCTCAATATGCTTGCTCCTCCCATGTGAAATTGGACTCTTAGTAAGATTAATCACAGAAACATTGTCAACTAAGAGTCTGACAAACTTACCCTCACTACTGCCTAGCTTCTCCAATAGATTCACAAGTCACACGGCTTGAGGCACACATAACGAAGCGACAATGTACTTGGCCTCACAAGAAGAGAGTGTAACTATTGGTTCCTTCTTCAAACACCATAAGATTGGTGTCGCGTCGAACATAAAGATGTATTCAGCTGTAAACTTTTGATCATCTTTATCTTCACACCAATTATAATCGGTAAAACCGAGCAAATTGCATTTTTTGCCCGTATCCACTGCAGAAAAGAGAATTCCGTAGCCAACGTAACCTTTGACATAACGTAGGATCCTCTTGAATATTCTCAAGTGAGACACATTCGGTATCCCCATGAATCTGCTCACAATACCGACACTAAATGCCAAGTCCGATCGCGTATTGTACAAGTAACGTAAGGATCCAATCAACCTCATTTATTGAGTTGGATCAACATCTTGCTTGCCCTCATTCTTAGACAACTTCAACCTTGGTTAACATGGAGAAACGACAACATTCTAATGCTCCATTTATAACTTCTTCAATATCTCAAGAGCATACCTTCCTTGCTGCATAAGCAGTCCTCTTTTGGACTTGTGGAACTCAATGTCAATGAAATATGTCATGAGGCCAAGGTCGGTCATCTCGAATTCTTCTATAAGTTCACTCTTGAACTTTGAAATACACTTTTCATTGCTTCTCATGCTCAATAAGTCGTCTACATATAGACAAAGGATAATTAATCATTCACTTGTATTTGTCTTCACATACACTCCGTGCTCTGGCACACACTTCTTAAAGCCAACATCCTTTAGGAAACCATCAATTCTTTTATTCCAAGCTCTTGGAGCTTTCTCCAAACCATATAATGTTTTCTTTAACTTATAGAACTTCAGCTCTTGGTCTTTCACAACAAAACCAGGGGGTTGTCCTACATATACCCCCTCTTCAAGCGGTTCATTCAAAAATACGGACTTGACATCCATTTAGTAGATGGGTCAATTATGGTTATTTGCAATACCAACAATAAGCCTAATGGTTTCAATCCAAGCAACCAGTACAAAAACCTCTTCAAAGTCTACACATTCTCTTTGCAAAAATCCCTTAGCCACCAATCGAGCTTTATGCTTGATTATCTCACCCTTGGGATTTGCCTTCACTTTGAACACCCACTTCAAACCAATTGGCTTACTTACTTTTGGTAGATCAACTAACTCTCAAGTATTGTTCCTCTCAATGGATTTCAGCTCTTTCTTCATAGTACAAATCCACTTTGGATCACTCAAGGCCTCTTCTGTATTAACGGTTTTGGATTCGGCCATAAGTGCAAAATG
Source organism: Lathyrus oleraceus (assembly GCF_024323335.1). Taxonomy (NCBI): domain Eukaryota; kingdom Viridiplantae; phylum Streptophyta; class Magnoliopsida; order Fabales; family Fabaceae; genus Lathyrus; species Lathyrus oleraceus. The sequence continues at coordinate 189,889,054 of NC_066580.1, read as the reverse complement.
GACGAAATCACCATCATCATTGACTTTGTTGTCTCGAAACATCTCACATTCTTGGAGTCTTTGAGGCATACCTATTTTCCTTGTTGACCTTCTAACGTTTTCTTCATTTCGGGCTTCGACGTCATGTTGTTCTGGTCTTCCACTTTCCTCATTATTGGAACTTTCAAACTTGTAACCTATTACAGCTTTCTGGTAATCGGTTATAGCCTACATGTAACCGATTAACGTCTGCTGGTAACCAGTTACACCCTGTTGAATTTGCTTCAGTTCATCAAATACGATGTCCCGAATGATCACGATCCTTCTATTTATAACATCAAACTGTTTGTAACCACCGATAGAGTGATATCCAACAAGTATCATCGCTTCTCCCTTGTCATCCAACTTCTTTCTAGGTTGACCCTAAACATGTCGGTATGCAAAGAAACCAAAGACTCTCAAATGGTTCAGATTTGGTTTGAATTCCGACCATACTTCCTCCGGTGTTACATTTCAAAGCTTCTTTGTAAGGCACATATTCAACAAACAGACATCTGTGGATATCACTTCTCCCCGTAACTCCTTCAGCAAGCTCTTCCCCTTCAACATGCTTCTCACCATGTTCATTATCGACCAATTCTTCCTTTTGTCCACACCGTTTTACTGTGGTGTATAAGGTGGTACTACCTCATGTACAATCCTTTCTTGATCACAAAACTTCCCAAAGTCATTTGAGACATATGCGTCTCCACCATCCGTTTTGAGCACTTTGAGTTTTTGACTACTTTTCCTCTCAACCATGGACTTGAACTTCTTAAACACTTCGAATACCTCATCATTTCTCTTGATTAGGTATGTCCATAACTTTCTACTATGATCATTATAAATGTGACTGAGTACCTATTGCCACTAATGGAATCTACTTGCATCGACCCACACATATCCGAATTCACAACCTCAAGGTGATTCTTGATCCTATTGTCTGCATCCTTGCTGAATTTTCCCTTACGTTTCTTCGCTTGCACACATTATTCACAAATTTCAGCTGATATATTGATTGATGGAAACCCCGTTACCATTCTGTTCTTTTGCAAGTCTTTGAGATCTCTAAAGTTGAGATGTCCAAGACGATATTGCCACACCCATTATTCTATACTTGTTGTAGTAGCAAGACATCTATGCTCCATAACCTTCACTCAACCTTGAAGGTTCTATTGGCAGCCATAGGCTCTTTAAGGACCAAGACTCTCTTTGCATCCATAACGCATAGTCCCTTGTTTTCCATGTGAATCTTGTAACCACTCTCAAGCAATTGGACAATACATAGAAGGTTACATTTGATTACCGAAATATACAAGACATCTTTGATCAAGGAATGTCCACCATCTTTCCTCATGATCAAAACATCACCGATCCCATTGGCCATTAGAGTGGTGTCATCCGCGAACTTTACCTTATTCTTCATGGCACGATTGATTTTGACAAACCAATCATTTCTCCCCATCATATGAGTTGAACAACCCGAGTCCAACTACCAATCCTCACTACATTGAAATACTTTCAAACTCATCACTGTGTCTTCCTTTTCATGTGTAATACCTCAAAATTTGCCCCCCCTCATTCATGCATTCATTTTTAGGTCATTTAACATTTCATATTGCATTTCATCATGTCAATCGGAATTAGATCCAAGAAGCTTGAATATCATCCAAGACACTTTGTGGGTCCTATCTGGGTGATCAGTCAACACAAGGGAATGGCTTGAGATACTTCATACATAAACTTGTTTTAAATCACAAAACGCTTTGGCTGCAGTATGTATCGATCCATACGATCCTTGTATCGATACATGTTAGTTAAAATGCTCTATGAATCGATACATACGAGCTTTGTATCGATACATGCTTGTATTAATTCTCAAAAATTAATCAAAGCTACAACATGTGTCGATGCATAACCTTTTGTATCAATACATAATTATGTTTTGTCAACTAACAGCTTCTGTCTTTCATATATAAGAAGTATTGTGACAGCAGTGCACACAACGAATTCAGAAGAGAAAAACAGTTGAACACAAGATCAAAGGAGTGTGTAGTAGCAATTGTTTTTGAGCAGTTAGAAACCTGAAAGAGACTTCATCTTCTTCATCTTCTCAATCTCTTTTCTTCAAGAACATCAACACATAATCATTCTTGTTCTTTGGATTAAAGGATCAACGAGATAACGTTCAGTGGTACGATCAAGGATCTAGCTGAGGTGTTCAGTGGAACGATCGAGGATCTAGCTGAGTTGAAGATTGAAGGGGGTTTCGAGGAAAAACCAACTGGTTTGTCCTTCAAGAACTGGAGTGTTCTTGCGGGTTTGTTAGTCACGTTTGCAGAACAGATTCAGCCGCAGCGTAGGGTTTGGAAATCGGGTGATTTCGCAAACAGGTCGTGGAACCGGTGAATTGTTTGCAATTTCTTGCAGGAAATTCTTGATCGAGCTCAGATCAAGTGGAGGTTTCGTACAAGAAGAAGTTCTTGGGATTTAGAATTCTGTCTTTGTATTGTAACCTTGTATCAACGAATTCGGCATTATTGATAACTACAGTTCTCAATTTCATTTGAAATTGAGAGGGAGACGTACCCACAAGCGAGGACGACGTGGGGAACTTCCTTACCAAATCTCTGCGTATCGTATTCTTTCCTTATCTCTCTTTACGTTTTCAACAGTTCTGTAATTTCAGTTAGTGTGTTGTGGCTGTATTTTTCGTGATACAATAGTGGCAAGAAAACTTCTTTAACTAAAGTCCACCATTGTTCATCATTGATCACATACACACCAATTGTTTGACAAAACTGTCAGCTGAGTTTTATTCATTGGAATTAGGATTTAGTGATAAGTGCATTCAATTAGATAAGATTCTGGTGTTAATAATCTCTGTCGTTCTAATTCAAATCCAGCAATAAATTCGCGTGTCCGGTTTTCTAGTAGCGGTTCAGAATAGACGGAAGTCGATTCGGGACTGAAATTTTCCGCCAAGTTTCAATAACTCTGATAAAATTTTAAATCCATTTATTTTAAAAGAGGTGATCTATTCACCCCCCCCCCCCCCTTCTCGATAACTAGCCACACCGTCTAACAAAGTACAGCAGTGAGAGCCTGCTAGGGATTGAAGAATCCAACGCTCGGACCAGCTCTGCAGGGATAAGATACCAAATTCCAACTGTTGAGGAAAAACATCCGCGATCATTTGATGGGGACCTTAAGGAAATGCCCCGAGTGCACCTGTTCTGAATAGACGATCCAAAGCACTTAAAATTTACAGCAATTTTCAATGTTTATTAAGCACGAACCTGTAAAGCTCTTATGTTTCATGATGCAATGTTTATAAAAAATTCGGACGTCATTTTTGCAAACAAAACAGTAAAATGAAAATGAACACAAAGATGTACTAAATAACATGATTTTATTGATTGAGTGGCCTCTGAATAGGTATTTACATCAGGAAGCAATCCCTGGAAAGAGGTAATTGCACAACAGATAAAAACAGAAATTAATCTAATGGCAATGTGAAATGGATTTCTATCGGGTTCCAATTCTGCTATGATTCACTCGTCTTCAAGATCCTCCAGATGATCAGCTTTCCGAAAAAGGATTGGACTGTTTCCTATCCTTCGGAAGTTTCCGGTTATCGACACGAGATGATATTCAGACCTACTCAGAATGCATCCATTCGCTTAATCCCTAACTTTTGCCTGGATCGCCCTTTTGGGTTTTCAATCCACCGGGATACCCATTTTTTTTCCTGGACAATTCTTTTTATCGTCCAGCGGGTCTATTTTATGCGAAGTATTTTTTAACTGCGTCTGAGTTCACAGAGGAAGTGAAGTTTTCACCATCCATAGTTGTAAGCATTAAGGCTCCACCATCAAAAACCTTGGTGACATGATACGGTCCATCATAGTTAGGAGACCACTTGCCCCTGTGATCTGTCTGAGGAGGAAGGATCCTTTTCAACACCAAATCTCCGACTTGGAAGCATCGCGGACGTACTTTCTGATCAAAGGCTCTATTCATCCGACTCTGATACAATTGCCCATGACAAATGGCTGCCATTCGCTTCTCTTTGATAAGACTCAACTCATTGAACCTTGTCTGAATCCATTCAGCTTCGTCTAACTTGACATCCAACATGACTCTTAGAGAAGGAATCTCCACTTCAACAGGTAGGACTGCTTCCATACCATACACAAGGGAATAAGGGGTTGCCCCGGTCGATGTACGTACTAAAGTACGGTACCCATGCAAGGCGAAGGGTAGCATCTCATGCCAATCTCTGTACATAACGACCATCATCTGCACAATCTTCTTTATGTTCTTATTTGCTTCCTCGACAACACCGTTCATCTTAGGACGATAAGGGGAAGAATTGTGATGTTGAATGTTGAAGTTCTTGCACAACTCCTTCATCATTTTGTTATTGAGATTAGAACCATTATCAGTAATGATTCTTTCGGGGATCCCATAACGACAAATAATTTCTTTCTTAATGAATCAGGCAACCACATGTCTGGTGACCTTCGCAAATGACACTGCTTCGACCCACTTGGTGAAATAGTCGATGGCAACAAGGATGAAGCGATGCTCATTGGAAGCAGTCGACTCAATATTTCCAATCATATCAATGCCCCACATATCAAACGGCCACGGCGAAGACATCACATTCAGAGGATTTGGCGGCACATGCACCTTATCAGCATAAATCTGGCATTTATGACACTTCCGAGCATATTTGAAACACTCAGATTCCATGGTCATCCAGTAATAACCCGCTCTCAACAATTTCTTAGTGTAGCACCTCAAATTTGCACCTATCATTATACATACCATTTCATATTAGGTCATAGCATATCATGATACATTGCATAGCATTTGCATTGTCCCTCAGTTGCCTCAAGAACAAGCAAGCAAGAATTAGGTCAAACTGATCAGGAGGTCAGTCCATCAATCAAGCAAGGGTGTTTCTCAAGGAATCAAAGCCCTAGGGGTTGTCTAACAAGTTCACATGACTTGGAGGTCTATTTGAAGTGTTCAAGTCAGGGGTTGAAGGCTCAGAGGTCAACAGTCAATGCACAGGCAGGCAGAAAACCCTAAACAGTCGGCAGTCAGTCAAAGCAGTGGAGGGTGGCCATTCTTGTGGAATTTGGGCACCATGATCAATCATCAAGAGTTCATATGTCTTGGGACATCATTTGAAGTCAAAGTCTCAAGGAATTAGGGTTTGGAATTCATCAGAAGTGCACAGTCAAGTCCAAAACCCTAGAAAGTCAAAGTTGGTCAACTGTGTTTGATTCTTTGGATTTGATGGATAGAAATGATTTGAAGGAACTTATTCTTGTCCTAATAGGTCTTATATGTCATGGCAATCAACATCATGGAAGAATTTGAAGCCAATCAGAAAATTTCCCAAAATAGAAACTGGACCTGTAATTTCAACTGCCAAAAATAGAAACTTCTTGATCCTCAACTTGCATCATGATACAAGCTTCAAATGAATTTTTGCCCAACATGAAAGTTGAAGATTTTGTTCTCCCATTTTCAAAAAGTCCAAGAACTCTCAAATCCCATGCATGGTTGCCAAGATATGACCAAATCATTTTCACAAAATTTTGAACTTCAAAGAGGCATATCTCTCAAACCATAAGGCCAAATTTGGTGGGGTTTTTTCCTACAAACCACATTTTTTATCCTCTTTCCAAAAATATAAATTTCATGTCCTAAAACCTTGCCAATCAAAATGGCATTTTTGGACCTATTCCTTTAAAAATCAAGGTTTGACCCAAAGTTGACTTTTTTGTTTCTTTGACTTTTCTTAATTTGGCCAATTGGGAAATGTGTTAAATCAAATTTGAGACATGTTCCAATTCTTAAACCTTGTTCATATCACCATTATGCCACAATTATGGACCAAAGTGCATATGTGACAAATTTTGCAAATGGCTTGAAACAAGTGAGACAAAGTTAGCAATTCATGTAGCAGTCTAAAACAGCATTTACAAAGGTCCTGTACAGCATAATCAAAGCCCAATTCGTGGCCAATTGCACCTCCACTTACACTTATGCAAAGATTAGCAAATTTGCATTTGGTGCTCAAAAGACAAAACCAGCTTAGCACTTGGATTAGTAAGGCTAAACAGATAATATAAGGCTATTTTCTGTCACAAACAAACCCTAAGAAGCAGCCTCCCTCGACCAAAAAAGACTCTCCTCCTCATTCTTGCATTTGAGCATTTGAACATTTTCTGACCAATCCTTCAAGGAATCACGAGCTGGCTTGGGTGTTTCATCAACTGAACAACATTGTGTGTCTATTTGAATCACCGTTTCACATCTGTAGAGCTTCATCTCCCTGCTGCTACTTCAACCCCTTCCAATGGCAAAGTTCGAATCAGTTGGTTTCAAGCTAGTTTGAGCAAAGGACCTTCAAGAATCCTTCAGCATTGACCTTAATCTACCTCTGTTTGCACTTGAATCAACCAATACACCACTGCACATCAGTTTTCTTCAAAAACAAGTAGGTATTCGACCTCTTTCATTTGCCAAACTATGGATTGTTTTAGATAGGTTTTTAGCTGCTTGTTCCACTGCAATTTGTTTCATGTAATATGGTTGTGACATGAGTGAGAAATTTGGATTTCATTTTGCATGCTCAAACCTAGTTTCCTTCGATTTGCTTATTTGTGGTTGCTTCAGTGAAAACCATTGCCATATTTGTGTTACCTGATGTTTAATGATGCTGTTGGTACCTTTGATTTCAATTTCTGGGCACATTAATTTTGAGATGCATAATGATGAATGTATGTATGCTGCTGCTGTTAAACTTGCTCTGCCCGGAAAAATCTCATGATTATGTTTGTTGTTGGGTGATGTTTACATGATGATAGTTGTTGCATGAACATTGATGCTGGTTAGGTTTACTTTGTTCATGGTTGATTTATGATGATGAATTTGATGCATATACCCTGCTGCTATTTCTGAAACCCCAGAAACCTGCCCAGACTTCACATGATTTCGTGTTTCTTTTGTTTGTGTTAGATGTTGCATAATGTATGTCAATATTATGTTGTTGTGTTGGCTTGGTCGAATTTTGTTTTGCTGATGTGATTACATGAATGCCTTGCCATTGTTAAAACCCTAGCTGCATGAACAGGGAATGCCCAGAATCTCGAATGCTATTGGCTGTTTGTTGCCCATTTTACTGTTTTATTGAGGGAGAGCCAATCAGCTTATTTCGTTTGGCCCTCCAAAGCACTGCCGTTTTGATTAGTAATGCGCGGAATTACCACTATGCCATTGTGTTGACCATGTTTGACCCTATGCAATGTTAAGTTGTTCATGTTCATTCCAATTATTTCCTCATCTTCAAAAATTAATTTCTCACTCAATTTTCATCCAAAAATTCTGATTCTTTTTCCATCATGTTCATGATTAAGTCTGGCATTTAATTATGATTTTTAGTTAATTTTCCATTGGCTGGATTTTTAATGATAATTGATTTCCCAACATGTATGCATAAATGGTACCCTTGGCCATTTCAATTGTGAAATAATGATGTTGCACCCAATGAGCTTGAAATTTTTTGTGATGAAACTAGACATGTTCACCTTCATTTTGGTATAAAGTTTGTGGATTTCCCATTTGTGGTTTGCTGTTTATGATTTTTTGAAGTCATGTGTTACATTTGTTGCTATACCATGATCAGGCATTTTCCCTAATTTTGTTCACATGCTTCCTCTTATCCAATTGACCACAAATTTTGCATGAATGACCTATCACATGTCTAGTTTGTGTATGAATTCTCTTGGAATTAATCTTGCTGTTTTCCATTTGATTGAGAATTTTCTTCCATACTTGTTCATTTGTTGACTTTATGTGATACATGTTGCCAAATCTTTTGTGAAATTCTCAAATCTTATTGTATGACCATGAAATTTCATATGTGATAACTAGACATCTTGAGCTTTGCATTGGTGTTAATCTCATTCATTTCTCTTCTGTTTTCAAATTGATATGATTTTTTGAAGTTGACCCATGCTTGTTGACTTTCACCATGCTTACTTGAATTTGGTTTGACTTCTTGATTTTACTTGACTGCCTTCCTCTCATCCAAATGCATTGAAATTTGACATGCTTGCTATGTTAGGTGTTAGGATTGAGTGTGATTTATTTCATAATTTTTGAGATTGTTTGAGTTGACTTTTGAATGAAGTCTTTGCTGTTGACCTTTTGTGTGCTTCTCTTGCCATGCTTTGCATCCTTTTGCATATGAAATGACATTGATGCATGATATAATTATGAATCCAATTGAGAATGCTTCTTGAATGTTTAGACTTGGTTTGGGTTGACTTTTCCTTGCTGCCTTGACTTTTTCTTTCATCTCTGACCCTAGGCTAGTCCTAGTGGTCTTCTAAGCTTATGTTGAGTTCATCTGTTTCAGGTTAAGCACCAATGCCTTGAGGATCATTCAAATGTGTTTTAGTTTGATTTTTAAATGTGCTAACTTTTGTTTTGTAGGTGACTCATATGCTTGAGTCTTTGTGCCTTGCACAATTGATCCCTCTGTGGTTGACTTCTGTTTATCCATTTGCTTTTGATTTTGACTGTTGAGCTGTTTGCTAATAAGTTTGACTTTTTCAGGTGCTTTAGTTGCTTAAGTTCTCTGAACTTGCTTGCTTTGCTTTTTAGCATTTGCTTTGAGGTATAAACCTTTCTTCTTCATGTAGTCTGGAGACCCGGTCTGTTATTTGACCGGGCAAACTGTCTGAAGTCCTCCTTAAGAGGCAATGCCTGTGTGTGTTTACTTTGTCCCTGTACAGAGTCAAAGACCTCCTAAGTGAAGAGGCAATTGGTGGAAGGTAGGGATATGCAATCTATCCCCCACTATTCAGTGTGTCTTCTGTCTTGCTCACACCACTGTGTTGATGCACTTCAGATAAAAACCCAAGATCTTGTGCAATTGCACAGTTGAGTCAGTTTAAATGTGTAGAAGGGTTCCCGCTTTCTGAACCCACACATTCTTGTCAAATGCTCTCTCTGGCCAGGGATAGAAGCAATGAGGCACACCCCTCATCTCCTTTCATCTGCTTCACCTTAGCCTCTCAATGGCAAGGTTAAGAGCACACTTACCCCATTCCAGTTGGCCCTAGTGCCTAACCTTTGATGTTTGAGCCCCCTTGTTGGTGTGTTTATTTTATGCTGTATGTGTTTGTGATTGCTTTGTTTGCCTCTTTAGGTTTTAGTTTTGCTTGCCCTTGTGCAATAGGTTTGCGCTTGACTTGCTTCCTGTGCAAGTCAAGTCTGTGTGGCTTAACCCTTGTGTGAGCCATGCTTAGAACTGTTCGGCCGAACTACGGCAACTCTGATTCTCATGTTCAGATGAGATACGTAGGCACGAGACGCGATGTCTTGCCGAGTTTGACTAACCACTAACACTAACTCTTTTCTCTCACCCCTGTTGTGACTGAGATATTCTTTTCTCTCGCCCTCGTTGCGATCGAGACCTTCCCTTTCTCTTGCCCTAGTTGCAATCGAGACCCTTGCTTCCTGTGCAAGCCGTGTCTAGGATAGGTTGGCCCGTGTGCCATTTAGCTAGAAACCTTAACTTAGGGTTGACTTTGCATGACAACATCTAGGCTCGAGTCGTAGTCTCCCTAGTGTTGTGTCTCCCTCTGTTATCTGGTTAAGCTAGATCCTTGTCCCTGCGTAGGGAACTACATCGCCCTGATCTTCACACCCGATGAAGTATGTAGGCAGGAGATTGAGCTGATCTCTCCGGGCGCCTTTTCTTTTCTTTTGTGTTTGTTTGACAGTTATAGGCTGAGTCCCCGACTCCCTATATATCTGTTGTGTTGTTTTGGTTTGGATGTCAATGTAAGTCCAGTGATTGGCATTTGGGCTCCATGTTTGCCTCTTTGCGTGCGTTTAGGTTCGGATGCTGATGTAAGTCCATCGATTGGCATTCAGGCTCCACGTTTGCCTTGTTTGTTTGTGTGCGTGTCAGCCGAGCTACGAATGCTCTGATTCTTCTCTCGTCCGAGAAGATACGTATGCATAGGATGCGATATCCTAGCGAGCATGTTTCGTTTCCCCAGTCCGAACTACTTCGACTCTGATGTCTATGCCTGATAGACTAAGTAGGCCCAGGATGCGACATCCTGCCGAGTTCAGTTTCAGTCAGTCTCTTTCGTTTCTTTCAGCCAGTGTGTGTGAGTGTTTGAGCAGTGTTTAGCAACCAATTTTCCTTCCTTTTGTGCGTGGATCCCGTAGAGTACTACGGATGCGTGGGGTGCCTAACACCTTCCCTTCGCATAACCGACTCCCGAACCCATCCTCTTTGGTCGCGAGACCATGTTCTTTCCTAGGTTTACTCTGAGCGTTTCCTTTCCCTCTTTTGGGATAAATAACGCACGGTGGCGGCTCTGTTGTTTCTTTCTTTTCCCGCCGGTTTTTCGCGCGATGCGACAGCTGGCGACTCTGCTGGGGATATAGAGAAGTTGACCTGTGCTGGTCCATCTTCCCTGAGCGAGTCTCTCCTAGCGCTCTCTAGGATTAGGGTTTTGGTTGCTTTCTGCTTGTTGTATTTATTGCATTTGTTGTATATATGTACATTTATTGTTCGCCTTGATTGTGTGCATTGATTGTTTGCATTTATTCATTATTCATTCTGCCTGGCTGGTTGTCTGTTTTTCTTTGTGGGGTGGGAGTCCGTGAGATGAGTTCTATACCCGGACTCGAGTGCACTCTAGGATAGGAGAATGGCATAGTCTTGTTGACTGGTGTGGAGTATTCCTTAGCCAGTTGACTTGCGAGTCCATTCGCTTGGTGGAGGTCATGTTGGACTAATAATGTCACACAAGTTATTTGTGGTTAGGCATTATTCTTTCAATCATGTGCCGCAGAAGCCAAGGACCTTAGTTTACCAAACCCATCTTGGCCTATTTTTAGGACCGTAGTGCGGAGGTCGTTCAGATGTCAGTTCTGATGCGATTGTCACGCGATGCTACACTCATAAGAGTTTCTCTTGAGAATATTCTTGGAATACGAGTATTCGTTCCTCCGATAATATTCGAGAGATGGAACGATGATTATGGGAACCTCTGATAGAACATGTCTGGCAGGTCTAAACCCTAGTACACTCCCTTTGGGTGGTTCTTAACCGAGACTCCATGCTCGTGACTCTCAACAAACCCATGATTCGTGGTTGAGTCGTTCAAACATTGTTAATATCAATGGATCCCGGATCAGGGGTAAAACCTAAATCCACCAAAGCGGCTGGTTGATATTAAGAATGTCTGAACCGGGTCATGTACCGTTAATATCAATGGAACTTGGGTGTCGATAAGGTGAAAAACTTAAATCCACCAAAATGGATGATTGATATTAGGGATACAATGAGCTTTCCCACGACCTTTGTTTAGCGTGCTTTGCTTGATCCTTGAATGTGTTTGTTGCATTCATACATTCACGCATTCATCCGCATCCATGTCATCAGAAAAAGAAAACTTTCAAGGAACTCAAAGGAGTTTATTTGCAAAAAATTTCAAAACATGAAAAAACCGGGAAAAATTTTTCACCTGATATATCTGATAAGATATTCTCATGTATGATCAAAATGCTAAATATTTCAAAGTTTGCAAATAAAACCCTCGAGTTCCTTTGAAATAAAAAACAAGCATATGCATAAACACTTCATGCATCATTTGCATTAGCAGGTTCTGTTCCGGTCTCCCGTCCTGTGGTCTGACCCTGCGATCTTCATTTATTTTGAAGACGCACTGTGCCGGTATCATACCAGAGCCATCTCTACCAGATTGATGGATCATCCTGAGCAAGGGAATTGTGAACTCAGAGAGATATTTGCCAGACTTTGTACTGTTGATGGATTTGTTCCTGGTTAACCGATCCCGGGCTGGCATTGGCTACTGTTCTGGGGCATGCGATGAGCAAGGTCTGTTCAAGAGTGGAGGATTCATCCATGACGATCAACTTGAAGAAGAGGATGCTGCTATCTTGGAAGAGGACGCAGAGGACTTGAACAATTTCATCATTCCTGGTGGTGTCTGCCACAATTGGGTCACTGTGGGCTTTCCTACAGTTGTTCATAAGTCAGAGTAGTAATCACTTTGTTTAAAAACCCTTCTCCCATGCCAAAAGGAGAAGTGATGACATTGTTGGCAACATTTTGTGCAATGATATTTTCATTCAAATAAATTCATGTTAAAACATTTGTTTTTCCATTTGTTTTCCCTTTTCACTTTTGCATGAAATTGGTGATCACATAAAACCTTAAAAAAAAAAAACAAGAATAAAAGCAATCTTTTCATCTGCATAACGATTGTCTTGTTTGTTTTTCAAAAAGCTTTTCATCTCCAAATCATTATGCAGGTTATTTCTCAAACCCATTGAACATAATGATCGGACGTCATCTCCCAATTTTGAATTCTCTGTATTCGAAGCGGAAGAAGATGATGTTGAAGGGATTCCTGACGAGATTTCCCGACTTCTTGAGCAAGAAAGAAGATCACACTCAGCTGCATCTCGAGAATCAGCAGAACAGCCAACTGGGGCATTTATCAAAAAAAAAGAGAAAAAGAAAAAAAAGAGGAGGGTGCAAAATCCAAGAAAAAATCAAAAGAAATCAAAAGCAAAATCAAAAGAAAACAAAAGAAGATAGCACCCTCAAAGTCCCAAGTTGACTGATGCTGAATTCGATCGAAAAGAAGAGATCACCTGCCATGTGTCATGGTCGGTCATATCAGCAGAGAGTGGAAAAGCATTCGTTAAGAAGGTCAAGCCTCGTGTGTTCCGAGGGACCTTGTGCTCAAGAAAGTCTTGTCTTTCGTGCCCGATTCCAGGGGCAAGTGAACTCCAAGCTAAGAACGTCCATACGTTTTCAAGAAAGCCTCTTCAGGCAGTGTTCGACACTCACAACCATGGATGGAGAAGTTCACTCGTCCTGTGAATTCCGATGCAGTCAAGAAATACTTCGCCTAGAAACAAAAAAAAAAGCAAAAGCTCGATAAGTCGAACACCCCAAAGGGCGACTTAGGCAAAAAGGAGCGTCTCGGTGGATTGAAAACCCGAAAGGGCGATCCAGGCAAAAGTTAGAGACATTGAAAAAAGGAATTTGCGTCCCGCTAGATTGATCACCTCACACTGGGGCAATCTAGGCAAAAATTAGGGATTTGGCAAGTAACTGCATCTTGACAAGACTGTGCTCTATATCTGTCATCCGTCAGGGATTCTCGATTCGTCGACGACTGAAGCTTTGAATACATCGAAAATTCAGAATGGTAGAGGAAAGGTCATTATGTTCAATGTAGCCCTCTCCAATATACATCACCGATTTCAACTTGTACAGATCTATGGAGTCTCGCCCTTTGCAGACTACCATTCCATCACATCAACTTGAGCTTTTATCCAATTATTTACATTCTTATTTGTTTTTAACTCAACAAATGTTTTGCATGTTTTAATTGATAAAGTATCATTGTTTTCAAAATAAACAAATTTTTCAAATCTTTTGTTCTTAAACAAAGTGAACCGTCACAATGATGGAAGGATACTTAGGAGACCCGCAGTGCTCTCCCGAGGGTGGTATGATTACCAACAGGTAAGACAATTGATCGTATCTCGAGCATGACTGTATCTTTGTCCTGCAGAACCTCATATGGTCTCTCCTCAGTGAAGTTGCCCGACGCAGTGTTGTTTGAAGTTGTTCATCTTCATGTTCCCGGCAGTACAGATTCTTCCTCCAAGTCCCTGTTAGCTCTATTGTGGGGCATCCCCAGTAGAGTGCTGTTTGAGCCTCATCGTGGGGCATCCCCAGCAAGTTTGCTGTTTCGGACATTATTGTGGAGCAGCTCCCCTAGCAGAGCGTTTGCTGAAGACTTTAACTTTCCTCTCTCCAGCAGATTAGTCTTCCTCTCTCCCCCCAACGTGGGTTGTTTTTCTTTGAAGATTCAGTATTTGGTAGATCGACATCCCAGTACTATGTCATGCCCTCAGATAGATCCCCGAGCGGAGTTGTTGGCATGATGAGCTTTCTCAATGCCTGTCTATCCTCATCAGAGATCTGGTTGCTCCTTGGTATCTCTGATTTCCAGCACGAGTTGTTGTGGCGCGTCCGCCAGTATGTTGAACTCTGTTCTCCGGTTGTGACCGACGATCCCTCCGAAAGCCTCTGGTGGCCTTCCTCCCCTGCAGGATGATGATTGTTCCCTATTGTCCCAGTCCCCAGTGGATTTTCTTTGCTCTCTGGTGACTTTGGTTTTCTCTCCGGACGATTGATTCCCGGACCTGCGTGTTGAGCATGTCTGTTTGTCAACATTCATCATACATTCATCATGCATAATGCATACATGCATAATCATAGCATTTGGATACTCATGTTGCAGCTGTTGCCGGGTATCTGTTGACTGTTTCCTCCTGCTATTTGGTAATACAGAATCTCTCCAGTAGATTTTCCTTAAGCAGATATGGGTATGTCTGATCTCTCCATGTAGAGTCTACCCCTTAAGCAGAAAGTGTCTATCCTTTCCTGCCATTTCCCCACTGAGATACATCCTCGTGGATGACGGTTGCTTCCGTTCCCTCCCTACACGGGATGGGTTTTCCCTATTGAGCTCTTTCCTCATTAGGATGAGTCTTGTTTCAGTCTGCCTTTTTGGATCGATCCTAAAATTGGCTTTCTGTTGTCTCCTGTACTTCCCTGGGGCATAAATGAATAGTCGCTCACTAACCGGCACTCATTCATCTTATCCTCAGCGGAATTTGTTGGCTTCTACCTACGAACCGGTAGCTGTAAGTCCTTTCTTTACGGTCTTCTACCCACTAGCTGGTAGTTGTAAATCCTTTTTTTTCTCACTCTGTCTCTCAGCGGACTGTTTTTTGGCCTCTACCTACAAACCGGTAGCTGTAAGTCCTATCTTTGTGGTTTTCTACCCACTAGCTGGTAGTTGTAAAATCCCACTTTCATCCCCTTGTTGGAATTAACCCTTTGTGCTCATCCCGATGATGACTGGTTGCTTTCCGTGGTTTTCTGCCTACAAACCGGTAGATGTAATCTCCTCTTTGCAGTTATCAGTATCCAGTTTGTGATATTGATATTCTTTCCCCTCTGGATACTTGCCTTGATCAAGCAGTATTGTCCCCATTGGGTCTTTCACTTCCTTTTGGATATTTGCTCCGAGTAAGCAACTTTATCCTCTTTTGATTGGTCATCTTTTGCATACCTAGTCCTGGTACCCTGATGCCTTTCTTGTCGGTTGATTTATCCATTTAACAACCTACAACCCGGTTATGGATAATCTTCCATGCGAGTTTATTATCTACGTTTTGACGGCTATAGATAATATGTCTCATGTGTTTTCCGGTATTCAGACCGAAGGAGTTTCCGACGATCAGGTCGATGTACTCATGGCATTCAGGCAAATTTTCCGGTATTCAGACCGAAGAAGTTTCCGACGATCAGGTCGATGTACTTATGGCATTCAAACCAATTCACACTTTGGTCGGTCACCCGTTTCATACCTACAACCCGGTATCCCTGGTGTTCCTTCCTGTTTGCTCGCTGTCGTGACCTTGATCCCCGAGTGGAGCGGGTTTCACGAAATATTTCTCCAGCAGAGTTCATCCCACCGGTGGATTGGACAGGTTTCAGTAGCAGGTCGATACCTGCATCCCCAGCTGAGTTGTTTCTACTTGTGAATTATGTGGGTCGTCCCCGGCGGAGTAGCAGTTATTCCCCAAAGCACAGTCTACTTTATCTAAGGTGTCTGAACCTTATCCCCAGAGAGTTACCTGGATTATCTTCCCCAGCGGAATAGTTATTCCCTCAGCAGAGCAGTTATTTCCCCAAGCGGAAATTTTGTGGATTCATTGGACTATCTCCAGCAGATTACCTTTATTTCTCCCTAGCAGGGTTGATTCGTTTCTCCCCAACAGAGTTGCTTTCTTACTCCCCAGCGAGCTGCCTTATCTTCCCCTAGTGGAATGGTATTGTCAGCTCCCCAGCAGTCGTGTTGTTTCCCCCAGCGGATTTATCCTGAAGATTCCTCAGCACAGTCGTCCTGTGTATCTCTCCCCGCAGAATTCTCATCATATTGCATTGCATATAGTAATCATTGCATCCTCAAAACTGCGTAGCATTTCCATTCCATATGGAGCATTACGCCATAGAAAAATTCAAACATATGCATTCATGTGTTCGAGACCCCATCAGACCGTATTCCCCGGCAGAGGCGGATCATCTTTATTCAGCATCAGCACCAAGTCAGCTACAGTTGCTTCGACAGCATTCAGATTTGATTATCCCCACAGAGGTTTATTTCCTCACCCGATGGTGACAGAGGTTTATTTCCTCACCCGATGGTGACAGAAGTTTGTTTCTCCCCAGTGAGACCCCCAGCAAGTGATCAGCCTTGCCTTGACATATCTAAGATGTCGTTCTTGTGATACCAGTAAGTGTCATGTCAACACCCGCGTGTGTCTTCTTTGTTTTGGTGTCGGTAAACACCATTGCTTCGGTGTCGGTAAACATCGAGTTCCACCCAGTCATCGGTAAATGTCTGGTCATTCTTTTGATGTCGGTAAACATCATCTTTCGATGTCGGTAAACATCGAGTCTCACCCAGTCATCGGTAAATGTCTGGTCATTTTTTTGGTGTCGGTAAACACCATTGTTCCGGTGTCGGTAAACATCGAGTCTTTCCTTCAGTCATCGGTAAATGTCTGATAATCCCCAACAGAAATCCCCAGTAGAGTCATCTGTAAATGTCCTATCTGGTTTCCAGTTGCAAATATTTGTTTATCTCTCACAATAAATTTCCCATCCCAGTCATCGGTAAATGTCTGGTCATTCTTTTTGATGTCGGTAAACATCATCTTTCGATGTCGGTAAACATCGTGTATCATCCCAGTCATCGGTAAATGTCTGGTCTTTCTTTGTTCACTTGTTAATAAAATCAGAATCCCCAGAAGTCGTCAGTAAACGTCTTGTTTGGTATCACCACAAAGATTTTGTTCCTCCCCAAGCGGAGATGCCATCGGTAAATGGCCCAGTTTTCTTCGATATCGGTAAATATCGAATTCCCAGTTGCAGCAGCCATCGGTAAATGGCCTTGATATCGGTAAATATCAAGTTTGTTTTGAAGCCACCATCGGTAAATGGTCTTGCTTCCTTTCTACATCAAATTATTTCCCAGCAGCCATCGGTAAATGGTCTTGCTGAAGTTGATATCGGTAAATATCAAGTTTTTAACCATCGGTAAATGGTTCTGTTTTTCTCAAGTTGTTCTCCCAGCAGCCATCGGTAAATGGTCTTGCTGAAGTTGATATCGGTAAATATCAAGTTTTAACCATCGGTAAATGGTTCTGTTTTTCTTAAGTTGTTTTCCCAGCAGCCATCGGTAAATGGTCGTGCTGAAGTTGATATCGGTAAATATCAAGATCCCAGTTCTAACCATCGGTAAATGGTTTTGTTTTTTCAGAAGATTGTTTTTCCCAGCAGCCATCGGTAAATGGTCGTGCTGAAGTTGATATCGGTAAATATCAAGGTCCTAGTTTTAACCATCGGTAAATGGTTTTGTTTTTCAGAATTTGTTTCCCAGCAGCCATCGGTAAATGGTCGTGCGGAAGTTGATATCGGTAAATATCAAGGTCCCAGTTTCAACCATCGGTAAATGGTTTTGTTTTTCAGAATTTGTTTCCCAGCAGCCATCGGTAAATGGTCGTGCTGAAGTTGATATCGGTAAATATCAAGGTCCTAGTTTTAACCATCGGTAAATGGTTTTGTTTTTCAGAATTTGCTTTCCCAGCAGCCATCGGTAAATGGTCTTGCTGAAGTTGATATCGGTAAATATCAAGTTTCTAGTTCTCCAACCATCGGTAAATGGTTTTGCTTTTCCGAAGTTGTCATGCAGTTGTCATCGGTAAATGACGTGGTTTTCCTGTGTTATATCCAGTCGGTGCAAATTTCTACGGTTCTTTTGTATTCAATCCCTGTTTACCCTGAAAGTCTGACAGCCACTGCTATCATCCGTTCGGGTTCCCAGATGATTGAATAGGGGCAGCTGTAGCACCTCAAATTTGCACCTATCATTATACATACCATTTCATATTAGGTCATAGCATATCATGATACATTGCATAGCATTTGCATTGTCCCTCAGTTGCCTCAAGAACAAGCAAGCAAGAATTAGGTCAAACTGATCAGGAGGTCAGTCCATCAATCAAGCAAGGGTGTTTCTCAAGGAATCAAAGCCCTAGGGGTTGTCTAACAAGTTCACATGACTTGGAGGTCTATTTGAAGTGTTCAAGTCAGGGGTTGAAGGCTCAGAGGTCAACAGTCAATGCACAGGCAGGCAGAAAACCCTAAACAGTCGGCAGTCAGTCAAAGCAGTGGAGGGTGGCCATTCTTGTGGAATTTGGGCACCATGATCAATCATCAAGAGTTCATATGTCTTGGGACATCATTTGAAGTCAAAGTCTCAAGGAATTAGGGTTTGGAATTCATCAGAAGTGCACAGTCAAGTCCAAAACCCTAGAAAGTCAAAGTTGGTCAACTGTGTTTGATTCTTTGGATTTGATGGATAGAAATGATTTGAAGGAACTTATTCTTGTCCTAATAGGTCTTATATGTCATGGCAATCAACATCATGGAAGAATTTGAAGCCAATCAGAAAATTTCCCAAAATAGAAACTGGACCTGTAATTTCAACTGCCAAAAATAGAAACTTCTTGATCCTCAACTTGCATCATGATACAAGCTTCAAATGAATTTTTGCCCAACATGAAAGTTGAAGATTTTGTTCTCCCATTTTCAAAAAGTCCAAGAACTCTCAAATCCCATGCATGGTTGCCAAGATATGACCAAATCATTTTCACAAAATTTTGAACTTCAAAGAGGCATATCTCTCAAACCATAAGGCCAAATTTGGTGGGGTTTTTTCCTACAAACCACATTTTTCATCCTCTTTCCAAAAATATAAATTTCATGTCCTAAAACCTTGCCAATCAAAATGGCATTTTTGGACCTATTCCTTTAAAAATCAAGGTTTGACCCAAAGTTGACTTTTTTGTTTCTTTGACTTTTCTTAATTTGGCCAATTGGGAAATGTGTTAAATCAAATTTGAGACATGTTCCAATTCTTAAACCTTGTTCATATCACCATTATGCCACAATTATGGACCAAAGTGCATATGTGACAAATTTTGCAAATGGCTTGAAACAAGTGAGACAAAGTTAGCAATTCATGTAGCAGTCTAAAACAGCATTTACAAAGGTCCTGTACAGCATAATCAAAGCCCAATTCGTGGCCAATTGCACCTCCACTTACACTTATGCAAAGATTAGCAAATTTGCATTTGGTGCTCAAAAGACAAAACCAGCTTAGCACTTGGATTAGTAAGGCTAAACAGATAATATAAGGCTATTTTCTGTCACAAACAAACCCTAAGAAGCAGCCTCCCTCGACCAAAAAAGACTCTCCTCCTCATTCTTGCATTTGAGCATTTGAACATTTTCTGACCAATCCTTCAAGGAATCACGAGCTGGCTTGGGTGTTTCATCAACTGAACAACATTGTGTGTCTATTTGAATCACCGTTTCACATCTGTAGAGCTTCATCTCCCTGCTGCTACTTCAACCCCTTCCAATGGCAAAGTTCGAATCAGTTGGTTTCAAGCTAGTTTGAGCAAAGGACCTTCAAGAATCCTTCAGCATTGACCTTAATCTACCTCTGTTTGCACTTGAATCAACCAATACACCACTGCACATCAGTTTTCTTCAAAAACAAGTAGGTATTCGACCTCTTTCATTTGCCAAACTATGGATTGTTTTAGATAGGTTTTTAGCTGCTTGTTCCACTGCAATTTGTTTCATGTAATATGGTTGTGACATGAGTGAGAAATTTGGATTTCATTTTGCATGCTCAAACCTAGTTTCCTTCGATTTGCTTATTTGTGGTTGCTTCAGTGAAAACCATTGCCATATTTGTGTTACCTGATGTTTAATGATGCTGTTGGTACCTTTGATTTCAATTTCTGGGCACATTAAATTTTGAGATGCATAATGATGAATGTATGTATGCTGCTGCTGTTAAACTTGCTCTGCCCGGAAAAATCTCATGATTATGTTTGTTGTTGGGTGATGTTTACATGATGATAGTTGTTGCATGAACATTGATGCTGGTTAGGTTTACTTTGTTCATGGTTGATTTATGATGATGAATTTGATGCATATACCCTGCTGCTATTTCTGAAACCCCAGAAACCTGCCCAGACTTCACATGATTTCGTGTTTCTTTTGTTTGTGTTAGATGTTGCATAATGTATGTCAATATTATGTTGTTGTGTTGGCTTGGTCGAATTTTGTTTTGCTGATGTGATTACATGAATGCCTTGCCATTGTTAAAACCCTAGCTGCATGAACAGGGAATGCCCAGAATCTCGAATGCTATTGGCTGTTTGTTGCCCATTTTACTGTTTTATTGAGGGAGAGCCAATCAGCTTATTTCGTTTGGCCCTCCAAAGCACTGCCGTTTTGATTAGTAATGCGCGGAATTACCACTATGCCATTGTGTTGACCATGTTTGACCCTATGCAATGTTAAGTTGTTCATGTTCATTCCAATTATTTCCTCATCTTCAAAAATTAATTTCTCACTCAATTTTCATCCAAAAATTCTGATTCTTTTTCCATCATGTTCATGATTAAGTCTGGCATTTAATTATGATTTTTAGTTAATTTTCCATTGGCTGGATTTTTAATGATAATTGATTTCCCAACATGTATGCATAAATGGTACCCTTGGCCATTTCAATTGTGAAATAATGATGTTGCACCCAATGAGCTTGAAATTTTTTGTGATGAAACTAGACATGTTCACCTTCATTTTGGTATAAAGTTTGTGGATTTCCCATTTGTGGTTTGCTGTTTATGATTTTTTGAAGTCATGTGTTACATTTGTTGCTATACCATGATCAGGCATTTTCCCTAATTTTGTTCACATGCTTCCTCTTATCCAATTGACCACAAATTTTGCATGAATGACCTATCACATGTCTAGTTTGTGTATGAATTCTCTTGGAATTAATCTTGCTGTTTTCCATTTGATTGAGAATTTTCTTCCATACTTGTTCATTTGTTGACTTTATGTGATACATGTTGCCAAATCTTTTGTGAAATTCTCAAATCTTATTGTATGACCATGAAATTTCATATGTGATAACTAGACATCTTGAGCTTTGCATTGGTGTTAATCTCATTCATTTCTCTTCTGTTTTCAAATTGATATGATTTTTTGAAGTTGACCCATGCTTGTTGACTTTCACCATGCTTACTTGAATTTGGTTTGACTTCTTGATTTTACTTGACTGCCTTCCTCTCATCCAAATGCATTGAAATTTGACATGCTTGCTATGTTAGGTGTTAGGATTGAGTGTGATTTATTTCATAATTTTTGAGATTGTTTGAGTTGACTTTTGAATGAAGTCTTTGCTGTTGACCTTTTGTGTGCTTCTCTTGCCATGCTTTGCATCCTTTTGCATATGAAATGACATTGATGCATGATATAATTATGAATCCAATTGAGAATGCTTCTTGAATGTTTAGACTTGGTTTGGGTTGACTTTTCCTTGCTGCCTTGACTTTTTCTTTCATCTCTGACCCTAGGCTAGTCCTAGTGGTCTTCTAAGCTTATGTTGAGTTCATCTGTTTCAGGTTAAGCACCAATGCCTTGAGGATCATTCAAATGTGTTTTAGTTTGATTGTTAAATGTGCTAACTTTTGTTTTGTAGGTGACTCATATGCTTGAGTCTTTGTGCCTTGCACAATTGATCCCTCTGTGGTTGACTTCTGTTTATCCATTTGCTTTTGATTTTGACTGTTGAGCTGTTTGCTAATAAGTTTGACTTTTTCAGGTGCTTTAGTTGCTTAAGTTCTCTGAACTTGCTTGCTTTGCTTTTTAGCATTTGCTTTGAGGTATAAACCTTTCTTCTTCATGTAGTCTGGAGACCCGGTCTGTTATTTGACCGGGCAAACTGTCTGAAGTCCTCCTTAAGAGGCAATGCCTGTGTGTGTTTACTTTGTCCCTGTACAGAGTCAAAGACCTCCTAAGTGAAGAGGCAATTGGTGGAAGGTAGGGATATGCAATCTATCCCCCACTATTCAGTGTGTCTTCTGTCTTGCTCACACCACTGTGTTGATGCACTTCAGATAAAAACCCAAGATCTTGTGCAATTGCACAGTTGAGTCAGTTTAAATGTGTAGAAGGGTTCCCGCTTTCTGAACCCACACATTCTTGTCAAATGCTCTCTCTGGCCAGGGATAGAAGCAATGAGGCACACCCCTCATCTCCTTTCATCTGCTTCACCTTAGCCTCTCAATGGCAAGGTTAAGAGCACACTTACCCCATTCCAGTTGGCCCTAGTGCCTAACCTTTGATGTTTGAGCCCCCTTGTTGGTGTGTTTATTTTATGCTGTATGTGTTTGTGATTGCTTTGTTTGCCTCTTTAGGTTTTAGTTTTGCTTGCCCTTGTGCAATAGGTTTGCGCTTGACTTGCTTCCTGTGCAAGTCAAGTCTGTGTGGCTTAACCCTTGTGTGAGCCATGCTTAGAACTGTTCGGCCGAACTACGGCAACTCTGATTCTCATGTTCAGATGAGATACGTAGGCACGAGACGCGATGTCTTGCCGAGTTTGACTAACCACTAACACTAACTCTTTTCTCTCACCCCTGTTGTGACTGAGATATTCTTTTCTCTCGCCCTCGTTGCGATCGAGACCTTCCCTTTCTCTTGCCCTAGTTGCAATCGAGACCCTTGCTTCCTGTGCAAGCCGTGTCTAGGATAGGTTGGCCCGTGTGCCATTTAGCTAGAAACCTTAACTTAGGGTTGACTTTACATGACAACATCTAGGCTCGAGTCGTAGTCTCCCTAGTGTTGTGTCTCCCTCTGTTATCTGGTTAAGCTAGATCCTTGTCCCTGCGTAGGGGAACTACATCGCCCTGATCTTCACACCCGATGAAGTATGTAGGCAGGAGATTGAGCTGATCTCTCCGGGCGCCTTTTCTTTTCTTTTGTGTTTGTTTGACAGTTATAGGCTGAGTCCCCGACTCCCTATATATCTGTTGTGTTGTTTTGGTTTGGATGTCAATGTAAGTCCAGTGATTGGCATTTGGGCTCCATGTTTGCCTCTTTGCGTGCGTTTAGGTTCGGATGCTGATGTAAGTCCATCGATTGGCATTCAGGCTCCACGTTTGCCTTGTTTGTTTGTGTGCGTGTCAGCCGAGCTACGAATGCTCTGATTCTTCTCTCGTCCGAGAAGATAC
This sequence comes from Lathyrus oleraceus, assembly GCF_024323335.1. Classification (NCBI taxonomy): domain Eukaryota; kingdom Viridiplantae; phylum Streptophyta; class Magnoliopsida; order Fabales; family Fabaceae; genus Lathyrus; species Lathyrus oleraceus. The sequence continues at coordinate 189,865,702 of NC_066580.1, read as the reverse complement.
GTATGCATAGGATGCGATATCCTAGCGAGCATGTTTCGTTTCCCCAGTCCGAACTACTTCGACTCTGATGTCTATGCCTGATAGACTAAGTAGGCCCAGGATGCGACATCCTGCCGAGTTCAGTTTCAGTCAGTCTCTTTCGTTTCTTTCAGCCAGTGTGTGTGAGTGTTTGAGCAGTGTTTAGCAACCAATTTTCCTTCCTTTTGTGCGTGGATCCCGTAGAGTACTACGGATGCGTGGGGTGCCTAACACCTTCCCTTCGCATAACCGACTCCCGAACCCATCCTCTTTGGTCGCGAGACCATGTTCTTTCCTAGGTTTACTCTGAGCGTTTCCTTTCCCTCTTTTGGGATAAATAACGCACGGTGGCGGCTCTGTTGTTTCTTTCTTTTCCCGCCGGTTTTTCGCGCGATGCGACACTTAGCCATTGCATGTCCGCCGGCATGAGTACCGAAGGAGCCTTCATGAACTTCCTACATTAACATGTCTGCTTCGTGTCTATCCACGCATCTGAGCAAAACCATGTCGAAGTTCCTCTTATACAGCACATCATCTTTGTTCAAGAAGAAACTGCCTGCTAATCTTCTCAAAATCTTTCTATCATTGTTGGATGCCCCTGCAGGGTACTCTTGACTCTTCAGGAAGCACTTGATGTCGTGATACCAGGGCTTGTTATCAACTACCAGTTCAACAGCAAACACATACGCGACCCTATCAAGGCGCATAACATCGATCCTGGGAACATAGTTCCACCGAATCACCTTGATCATGGAGGATAGAGTAGCAAGAGCATCTGCCATCTGATTCTCATCGCGAGGTATATGACACAGCTTTACTGTTGTGAAGAAAGTCAACAGTCTTCTCGTGTAATCTCTGTAGGGGACTAGATTAGGCTGGAGAGTATTCCAATCACCATTCACTTGATTGATCACTAAAGCTGAATCTCCAAAGATGTCCAGAGTCTTGATTCTCAAATCAATGGCTTGCTCAATACCCAAGATACATGCTTTGTTCTCAGCTTCATTATTGGTGCACTCAAAAGTCAGACGAGCGGTGAAAGGCGTGTGGGAAACTTTCGGAGTGGTAATGACAGCACCAATTCCACTTCCTTTGGCATTGACGGCCCCATCAAACATTAAAGTCCACTTTTCATCGGGATCAGGTCCCTCATCAACAACTGGCTCTTCACAGTCTTTCATCTTGAGGAACATGATGTCTTCATCCGGAAAATCAAACTTCATCGGCTCATAATCATCAATCGGCTGCTGAGCAAGATAGTCTGACAGAATACTCCCTTTATGTCTTTCTGGGATGTATACTGGATGTCGTACTCTGTCAGTACCATTTGCCAACGAGCTACCTTTCCGGTGAGAGCTGGCTTCTCAAATATATACTTGACTGGATCCATTTTGGAGATCAGTAAGGTCGTGTGAGTCAGCATGTATTGTCTCAATCGCTTAGCAGCCCATGTAAGTGCACAACATGTCTTTTCAAGCATTAAGTATCTCGACTCGCAATCTGTGAATTTTTTACTCAGGTAGTAGATGGCATGCTCTTTCCTACCTGTCTTATCGTGTTGACCGAGAACACAACCCATGGAATTATCAAGTACTGTCAAATACATAATCAGCGGTCTCCCTAGGACTGGAGGCATAAGGATTGGAGGATTCTGCAAATACTCCTTGATTTTCTCGAAAGCCCTTTGGCAATCATCATTCCACCTAATGGCCTGATCTTTTCTCAACAATTTGAATATTGGCTCACACGTGGCTGTTAGGTGAGAGATGAACCTTGCAATGTAGTTCAACCTTCCTAAGAAACCACATACTTGTTTTTCTGTTCTTGTCTCAGGCATTTCTTGTATCGCTTTCACTTTGGCTGGATCCACCTCAATCCCTTTTTCACAAACAATAAAACCCATCAATTTTCCAGATCTCACCCCGAAAGTGCACTTGTTCGGATTAAGCCTCAGCTTGAATTTCCTCAAACGCTCAAACAGTCTCTGCAAATTCACCAGATGTTCTTCTTCCGTCTGAGATTTGCCAATCATATCATCAACATAAACCTCGATTTCATGATGAATCATATCATGGAAAAGAGTTACCATAGCTCGTTGATATGTTGCCCCAACATTTTTCAGACCAAACGGCATCACCTTGTAGCAGAAGGTGCCCCATGGGGTTATGAAAGTTGTCTTCTCCATGTCTTCTGGTGCCATCTTAATTTGATTATAGCCAGAAAAGCCATCCATGAAGGAGAATATTGATAACTGAGTCGTGTTATCCACCAAAACGTCGATGTGAGGTAATGGGAAATCATCTTTAGGACTAGCTCTGTTCAGATCCCGGTAGTCAACCCACATCCGTACCTTTCCATCCTTTTTAGGTACTGGAACGATATTTGCAACCCATGGCGGATAATTTGTAACCGCTAGAAACCCTGCATCCAACTGTTTTTGCACTTCTTCCTTTATCTTGACAGCCATCTCTGGTCTTCTTCTTCTGAGCTTCTGCTTGACCGGAGGACAATCCTCTTTGAGAGGCAAACGGTGTACCACAATGTCTGTGTCAAGCCCTGGCATGTCCTGATAAGACCAAGCGAAGATGTCAACATACTCTTGCAGCAATTCAATCAGCCCCTTCTTCACATTATCTTCCAAAGAAGCCCTTATCTTGATTTCTCTCTTGGCGTCCTCTGTTCCGAGACTAATCACTTCAACAGACTCTTGATGCGGTTGAATGACCCTTTCCTCCTGTTTTAACAACCTGACAAGTTCTTCAGGGAGTTCACAGTCTTCATCACCCTCTTCTTCAGCTTGAAAGATTGGATTTTCAAAGTCGAAGCGAGCCATAGCAGAACTGTTATCAATAGGATCCGGTGACGTGCATCTGCATGAGTGATGGTATGTGCTTATGAGTGTGAACAAGAAGTGGAAACTAAACAAAACATTGCCAAATGTATATTTTTTTTTATATTTTTTATTTTTGAAAACTGCAAAAATAGAAAGACAGTGAACAAAATATTTGAATGCAAAAAGACGTCCTTTATTTATGATAAAAAAAATGCAGGTATCCACATAGATGAGCCCTACAATGAGTCATCACGCCTTGGGCGGAACGTAAGACTTGGATATGCATGAATAAACAAAGAAAATTACTCTTTAAGAAGAGTGACTTGGATAATCTCTTCAGAAGACCAGTTGCGAAGAAATTCACCCGGGACCCTTGGACGCACCCAATTGTCAATGTCGCAATCACTATCCCCATCTTCTTTGTTGATTGCAGAGACCTGGCCGTACTGAATGATGCCAGCACTGGAGAAAGTAATCGGCCCCTGACGAGTCTGAGGCGTTGAAGTTGTAGAAGTCAATGCCGGTTGATACCCAATCCCAAACTTGTCTTCCTTTACAGGTAAATCCATCAGACGTCCCCAACCGGGAGCAACACCTGAATTTACCAAGGCCTGTGCCTTCTTGAAGGACGACAAAGATGCACCTGCTTCAACCTCTTCCACTGGAACTGCATCCTTGACTTGAACTGCCTTAAATGCCTGACACAGGGTCTCATGAATCTCACCTTCTACCTCTACATACTTGAATGTAGACAGGTTACTGACCAGAATATCCTCCTCACCACAGACAGTGATAATTCTTCCGTTGACCGGGAACTTGATCTTCTGATGCAAGGTCGAGGAGACTGCCCCAGCATTGTGGATCCAAGGACGACCCAGCAAGCAGCTATACGAAAGACTGATATCCATCACATAGAATACGGTGTTAAAGGTTTGTGATCCAATCTGAATTGGCAATTCTACCTCTCCAAACACCGACCTCTTAGAACCATCAAAGGCTCTTACCACAAGATCGGAAGGCTTCAAGATCAAACCTTCTACATCTAACCTTGACAGGGCTCTCTTGGGTAGCACATTGAGAGAGGAACATGTATCCACCAGAACATGGGATAGCACAGTGTCTTTACACTCCATCGAGATGTGCAAAGCCTTGTTATGATCGCGTCCAGCTGGCGTCAAGTCAGAATCAGTAAAACCCAACCCGTTGCTTGTATGAACATTTGCAACGATCCCTTCTAGTTGGTTCACTGAGATCTCCTGAGGCACATATGCAGCATTAAGGACCTTCAGGAGTGCCTCCCTGTGTGCCTCCGAACACAGTAGGAGTGAGAGAATAGATATCTTGGATGGCGTCTGAATCAACTGATCGACTACCTTGTAATCGCTTTTCTTTATAATTCTTAAAAGTTCGTCCACATCCTTCGCAAAAGCAGGCTCAGAGCCAGCCTGTGGTGCAGGGGTACCCTCATTCACAACTTGCTTGCCTTTGGCCTTCGCCGCGGCGTCAGCACTATCAGGTTGGGTAACCAGTGGTGAGAACAGTCTACCACTTCTGGTGAATCGCCCGATTCAACCAACATTGTCCACTGCGGGATCTTTTATCTCAATTCCAGGTTCAAACTTCTGATCCTGCACCTCTTCTACTTTCAGTGGCTGCTCCACTCCATGATCATGCATGTACACACTCCCCCCGTAATACCAAGGAATGGCCCTTTCGCTGGTGAAAGGTAAAGGACCAGGGGTCGTGATGGTCATAGTGGATTGATGCGGTCGCACTAGTGGTACCGGTTATGCAAGACATGCTAATGAATATGCAAATGCAATGACATGTTTATCAATTTCAAAGGGTATTCTACCCCTTGATTCCAGTCTCACATTAGATAAACAGTGTAAGAAAACCCCGACTAGAATCAAGAAGAAGATATAAACCCCTAGGAATAGATAAACATGATGCATGCAATGCTTATGATTTAATTTTTATATCAGAGGAACTTTAGAGTCTTATTTGCAAATTTTGGAAATATTAAACGTTTATCACATACGGAAATATCACGTCAATTAATATTTGGAAATGTTTTTACGCCAAAGAAGTACAGTCTTGGTAACCAAATACAATACAAGAGAGAAGGAAAATGAACATTCTATGGATCCCTAGAAGCAATCGTCCAAAGCCCTCGAGACCGGAAGATAAGTTGCACGAAGCCTCTTCACCTCCCTCTCATAGGCTGCCTCCATATTTGCCTTCTCTTTGGCGAGTCGATCATACTTCCTCTTCCAAAACTTGGAAGACTGAAGAAGTAGAGAAGTCAATGCGTCATCAGGATCATCAATAACCTGGTGCTCAAGGAACTCTATCAAAGCATCCTTCTCTCTAATCTCCTGAAGCAACTCCTCTCGTTCACGGATCCAAGCACGCGAACGGTCTTCGTCTCTCAACTCCTCTACTCCTTGGCTAGGGAGGGTTGAAGGCCCAGCCACAACCAAAGGTGTGGGTCTTGGATACTCATAAGGCATGAGGTACTCGGAAGCTCTCCTCCTAACCCAAGAGGTATAGGGTTCCAAAGCGGTACAGTTCTTCGGTCCTAGCTCATTCCTTCCTTTCTTATGGATCTTGCACCAAGCGCGGACCATCCTGCCTTTCAAGCCTTTGGGATCTTTACCCTCCTGAAAGAACACACCCTCTAACAGAATTTTATTAGATTTATCCTTTAGGGGGAACCCAAGCTGACGACGTGCCAAAATAGGGTTGTAGTTAATTCCACCGCATGTACCAAGAAGAGGTACATTGGATAATTCACCACAAGAGTCGATAATCTGCACACCATCATATACACGGTTGTACCAAAAGATATCATCATTAGTGAGAGACATAAGTCTCGTGGACCACCGTAGACATCCTTTGTTCTCCTTGAAGGTGAGCGTCTGAGGCAAGTGCGAAATAAACCACTTGTACAACAGAGGCAAACAGCATACAATGGTACCACCGCCCTTTGCATTCCTCATATGCAAAGAGAAATAAGTGTCACCCAATAGAGTAGGAACGGGATTAAGAGTAGAGAAAATCCTAATGGCATTCACATCCACAAACTTGTCGATGTTGGGGAATAACACTAGCCCATAGATGAGAAGTACAAATATGGCCTCAAAGGCGTCCTTACTCATGGCCTTCCCAAACATAGTAGCTTGATCAATGAGGAAATCAGACGGGAGACCTTGAATTCCATCTTTGGTAGTCATATGAGCACCAATAATGGATTCATCTATACGCAACAGATCAACAATCTCTTGAGAAGAAGGAACTCTCTCCAAGCCATTGAACGACAACTGATCTAGAATAGGTATGCCCACAAGATAGGCATACTCCTCAAGCGTGGGCAAAAGCTGGAAATCCGGAAAAGTGAAGCAACGGTACAAGGGATCATAGAACTGCACCAACACACTCATTAGACCTTCATCCACTTGAGTAGCCAGAATAGACAGAAGCTTCCCATGACGAGCCTTGAATTCCAAGGGATCTACTACATAGGATGTCAAACTCCTTAACTCTTTCAAGTCGGGTTATCTGAAACTGTACTTCTTCGTATTCCTTCTTTGCTTATCCATGTCTGAAAATTTGCAAATAGACCTCTTAAGTTCCTTGAAAATTTTCTCATTGTTGATGATATGGATGTGTATGAATGCATGAATGCAACAATCACACTCAAGGATCAAGCAAATCACACCACACAAAGGTCATGGGATGGATCAAGTCATCCTTAATATCAATCATCCATTTTGGTGGATTATGATTTACACCTTATCAACACCCAAGTTCCATTGATATTAAGGATACACAAGAACGGATCAACCACGAATCAAGGATTTGTTGCGAGTCGCGAGCATGGAGTCTTGGTTAAGAACCACCCAAAGGGAGTGTACTATGGTTAAACCTGACAGTCATGTTCTACAAGAGGTTCCCATAGTCATCATCCCATCTTTTGGATATTATCGGATAAACGACTACTCGTATTCCAAAAATATTCTCAAGAGAGGCTCTTATGAGTGTAGTATCGTGTAACAATCGTATCAAATCTTACACTTGAACGATCTTCGCACTGCGTCCTAAAAATAGGCCAAGATGGGCGTGGTAAACTAAGGTCCTTGGCTTCTAAGGCATATATTGGAAAGAGTAATGCCTAACCACGACTACTCGTGTGACATTATTGATCCCAACATAACCTCCACCAAGTGAATGGGCTTGCAAGTCAACTTGCTAAGGAATAACTCCACACAAGTCAACAAGACTATGCCATTCTCCTATCCTAAGTGCACTCGAGTTCGGGTATAGAACTCATCTCACGAAGATCACCAAGCATACAAGGAATTAATATTCAAATAATTCAATCATTACATACAATACAGTAATCCCAAATTGCACAAAAATATGTCACAAAGCAATATACCATACAATACAACAAATATGAAAAGTAGGCAAAACCCACTAGGAAAATGATATTCCGCAGCAGAGTCGCCACTTTTCTGTAGTGGGGTATTCGTTACCATTAGAGATATTGACTAAATCCAAGGTAAACCATACAAGTCGAGTCGCCACCGCACTTCTATTTATCCAAAGGAATGGTTAGAAAGCGAACAAAAACCTAAAAATTTTATCGAATCAAAAACTAGTAAAAGTGACAGAGATCTGGGTAAGGGGGTTGGTTATGCAATGGGAAGGTTTTAAGCACCCAAAACATCCTAGGTACTCCTAGGGAGCCCTTTTCATAAGTGTTGTTCTAGTCTAAAGGGTGTAGGTATATCTAAAGTACTATTTACTAAAAGGAAGGTTAAAAGAAAATGACTCGCAAGGATGTCGCATCCACTGCCTACGTATCTCATCTGAGTATGAGAATCAGAGTCTTCGTAGCTCGGCTACCCATGGGTTAAAGAGAAGTGTGCTCGGTAAGACGTCGCGTCTTATGCCTACGTATCTCATCTGGAATGAGAATCAGAGCAAAACGTAGTTCGGCTAACTAGGGGTTAAGGATTGCCATATGAACATGGACTTACAAAAGAGGACACCAACTGTGTCAAATGAGGGTGGGCAGTGTGTTCAACGTCCTAGCAGTAGGTGTCGCAGCTCGCTGAATCGAGTCTTAGGCAGTTACTCTTTGCAATAGAACGGACTGACATGCCACAAGATCGGAGGCGCACGGAAGGTCTAAAAGTGGGGAAGCTCTACTCTAGAGTTGTCATGCAATGTGGACCTATGTGTTAGGATTTACAAAGGGGAACATCTACCTAATGTTAGCATGCAAAGAATAAGGGAATTCTACCTATGTTATCATACAAAGGGTTCTACCTAATGGGTGCTACCTAAACGGAACAAGAGTCGACGGATGGAGCGCGGAGAGGAGTTACGGATAAGGGTAAATGGCGATGCCAAAGGCAATCGACTTACAGGTAGATGGCGATGCCTGAGGAAATCGACTTACAAGAGGATGGATGAATGCGTGCTGGTTCTGTTAAGTTTTGAAAATGATTACTCGACGTTGGATCGAGCTTTTGATCATATTTTGAAATGGTTATCGGATGTTCGTTTTAATTCTTATATTAACAGGTGACTAAAGAAATAAATAAATAAATATTATACACTTTATGGGAGAGGGGTACATTTTTTATGAATGGGGATTGTTCATGGCAAACAAACAATAAGAATATATGCCTCATACATCATACAAGTAGGCAACAGTTATCAATCAGATCGGATAAATAAACAATATATAATCAAACCAAAGAATCAAATAATGGAGCATTTAAACAATGAATGGGAGTATGAACATGTTAAATAATCAAGCAATAGAAAGCATGAATGAGAGAAACAAGTATAAAAGATAACAGATGAATCAAACAGATGAAAATATGCACACGAAGGGTCCACTGAATAATTTAATCAGGAAATGAGGTAAGGACCAAATAAAATCAAGGTAAAAGGCCTCTAATACATGGCATATGAGATGAACAAGGGAGGATCAAAAGATCTCTTCAATTGCCATAAGCAATCCCTAAGTCAACCATCGATCATAAAGAAGTCAACTGAAAATTCAAGTCAACTTAAAAAATAACAAATAAATAGCAAATTAATCAAGAAAATTATGAAAAATTAAAATAAATAAGGTGGGGTCAGGACATCATCATCCCCCAAAAAGATTTTAAAAATAATGAAAATTGACACGTGAATTAATTAAAACAAAACATAGGTCAAACCAAAAGTCAATTAATAAGACTAGGTTAGAAATAAATCAAGAATAAATAGTAAATTAATCAAGAAAATTATGAAAAATTAAACTAAATAAGGTGGGGTCAGGACATCATCATCCCCCAAAAATATTTTAAAAATAATGAAAATTGGTACGTGATTTAATTAAAATAAAATAGAAGTCAAATTAAAAGCCAACCAACCAAACTGGATCAAAAATAAAGCCAAAATAAATTGAAAATGTGAAATAAAATTCCAAGAAAAGGTCAGGTTGACCATGAGACAGTGTTCAACCTTCATCCCATAAATCAAATGCTAACAATAATTTTAAGTCATAAAACTAAAATCAATAAAAAAATGTGTGTTAAAATGGACCATTTAGAATAAATAATTAAAATAAAATATTAATATTAAAAAAATACAAAAATAAAAATTATATAAAACTAAATTAAACGTTAAGAAAAGTGAAAAATATTTTTGGGTAATTTTATGGACGAACAAAATATTTTAAATAAGAAAAAGAAATATGAAAATGGAAGGATAAATGGTGATTAACATGGTAAGCAAGCGTAGATATATCAAAACATGGTCATGGAAGAGATGATTACCTAATGGAAAATAGAAGTGGAATGGAATCTGATATGTGATGAAGCTTTTCCTCCTTGTCACGAAATTCCAATGCTCCTTTAGGGTTAGGGTTTCAGCTTCTTAAATAGGGTGGATTAGGTGTTTTCATGGGCTTTTTAATAAGTGATTTATCCATAAGAATAAAAGTGTGAAGTGAGGTGTAAAATATTGTTATTTTGGGCCAAACTTAAGTGAATGGATGTCTAATTCATGGCCAAAATAGGTTAAAAAAAACGTGACTGGTTTGTGCAGCATGCTTAGAAAATCTGATTGGGCCAGCCAGACCCAAAATCTGCCTAAACCCTAAACCCTAAAAAATGTCTCACTTTGACTAAGCATAACTTTCTCAATTCTAATCCAAATGGAGCAAACTTTATATATCTAGAAAGCTTGGAACAAGAGGAACAACTTTCATGTTGGAGAAATTTTCAAATGGAGCTTTTATCTTGATGCAAAATGGGCTTAAAGTGAGTGCAACGATCATGAAAACTTGCCCTAAATGGAAAGTTAACCATTTCCAAATTAAGTAACTTTTCCAATTCCTGATTAAATGATGAATCCATGATCCAACCTTGATCAAATTTCACATGTAGGATCCCCTAGGCATGGATTTTGAGATTCCACTCTCAATGTCAGGAGTTGACTTTTCTGGCCCCCACAGTTGACTTTTCCCAAACTGTCTGATTCCTGATTCCATTGATCAATTGAAGCACTTCTAGCTCAAATAAAGAGCTGATTTTTTATATGTAGACCCTTGTGGACATATGGAGGGCCATGGAAAAGAGTTTCACCCAAAGAATCAGAAATAAACGGATTTTATACCAAACCCTAGTTTTAGGGCAAAATGATCAGGAACTGATTGCACTGATTGCCAATGGATCTTTCTGAGATAATTGTGAATTTTCCTAGGCCAAGATGCCTCTCTAATCATGACATGGATGAGCTCCTCTACTTCCAACCAAACATTGTCTGTTGCAGGTAGCCATGAAACCCTAATTTCTTATTAAATCCAGATGAACACTCTGATAGCTTTGAATCCTTCACTGATGAACTGAGGACCATAATAAGATACTTGGACCCCCCTGAGACCCTTGAGACTTGTATACTTAGAAAATGAAGTTCAATTCTTAATCTTGCTTTGTGTGGGCTCCTTCTGTCAAGGAGTGATCAACCAAAACCTGATTTCCATGTCACTAATGTAGTATGCAATGAGTATGACCTAGTATGATGTCAATGAAATGCGAAATATAATCCCATGCTTCCAAGAAAAATGAAGGGTAAATTTTGGGGTATTACAATATCATAAAAATTGAGCAAGTTATGGTGGTCCTTGGAAGTGGACCTCCTAACTAGGGTTCAGACAAAATGACCTATAATCTTTCACCATAAAAAATGATTTTCCAAGAAAAACTAGATCTTGACTTAAACATGAAAGTTGTTTGGAATGTCATAAGGAGTAACTGTTCTCTTGGAATCCTTTTCATATGACAAAAATTATAAGAGATATGGTCTAGGGAACCCCAGTTTTGACCAGTTGACTTTCTCTGGTCAACTACCATGAACTAACTTGCAAAATTGAAGTTCTCTTGATATCTTGGACCCATGGAGGATCATATATGTATTAGATGATGTGATATGAAGTATCCCTTGAAATATTTGATCAAATGATGAAGAAACTTGCTGAGGAAGTCACACCAGGTACCTATATGAATTTTGGCTTCCAAGGCAAATAAGCTTCCAACTCTTGATGAATTCTTGATAAAAATGATAAATGGATATCATGGGGATTCATATAGAATGTCTAGGGTCAATGTGAACCATCTCTTAATTAGTTTCTTTGCATTTAGGGTCTCAAGCCCTAAATATGAGTTTGATGAGGCCTTGGTGGATGCACACACTACCTGCAAAAGAAGTAAGATTATACATAGACATATTTTTGGCATTTTGGTTAGTAAACAAAGAAAAATAAAGTATGATACAATCAAATATGCTTGGTGACTTCTCCCAATGCAAACCCAATGAATGAAGGGTAAGGAGGATGCCAAGGTGTGATCCCAAAGTCAATGCATATGATGAGATAGCATGAAGGATCTTAGGATCAAAATTGGGGTCTTATAGTAACATGTTACAACAAGGCCTGAGATTCATTCCAATAGCAGAAATGTTGTGTTTTTGCAGGTGTAACGGATTAACAGTTTTTGTTAACTGGTTACCACTGAAGCCGATTTATTTTCCAATATTATTCAGTGTCAGATGTAACCCGTTAACCACTTTTGTTAACTGGTTACAAGCGCGATAGTTTGTAATTTCTGTTATTTTACTTGATCAATTTCAATTTTCAATCAAGTTGTAACTCATATATAAGTGTTTTGGATGTACATTCATCTATGTTAATGCAATCTCTCTCTCTTCTCTCTCTCTCTCTCTCTCTCTCTCTCTCTCTCTCATCTCTCTTCTCTCTCTCTCTCTCTCTCTCTCTCTTCTCCTTCGCTTCTCTAGATCTCTCTCCTCTCTCTCTCTCTCTCTCTCTCTCTCTCTCTCTCTCTCTCTCTCTCCTCTCTCTCTCTCTCTCTCTCTCTCTCTCTCTCTCTCTCTCTCTCTCTTCTCTATCTCTCTCTCTCTCTCTCTCTCTCTTCTCTCTCTCTCTCTCTCCTCTCTCTCTCTCTCTCTCTCTCTCTCTCTCTCTCTCTCTCTCTCTCTCTCTCTCTCTCTCAATTTTTAATGACACCACAACATATCATCACCAATATTACGGTCATAATCACGATTACGAATAGTCATTAAAAACCATGCATAGCTACAAGAGTTAATATCCATGATCTTAATTAAATTTTAAAGATATATATATATATATATAGATATATATATATTAGATATATATATATATATATATATAATATATAGATATATATATATATATATATAATATATTATTATATATATATATATATTATATATGATCTTAAAGAACTACAACACCTCTAAAAATACTTTTTCTAAATTAAAAATGGCAATTAAATAATTATATCTATAGAAATATTCCACAATACGTTTAGTTTGTAGATAACTATTTTGTTAAACAGATTATGCATTATTCTTTTAGATTTTATACGGTCTAATTAATTTCGAAAGTTTTACCTCTTTGTATTGTTAAAGGTTTAAGTTTTTTATTAAAAATGAATAAACTATAATAATTAACATGTTTTTTATGATACACCTTTACTAAGTGTGCTAAAGACATAAATACATAACGTTGATCTAGTTAAAAGACATTTGATAATGACTCTAATATTATAAAGTGTTTCTTGCAACTTCTTAAGTGTTAATAATATTAAATTGTTTTTAGAAGAACATGAGTCTTATGTATTATATATAAAGTGATTAAACCATACTCTACTGTTAGATGTAAAGAGAGAAAACTATGGCCAAAACTCTATCTTTTACTTATGCGATGATTCTGATTTTTTTCCTATTTCTTACTGCAAAAGATGTTAATGGTAATTCATTTATGTATCCTTTTTCAAAATTTCATTTTTTTTACTTTGTAGTTTGTATGCAATCTTTTATTTGTAGTAAAATGTTTTTGTTTCTTTTTCATCATTACAGCACAAAATAGATGTAAAAAGGATGCTGATTGTCCAGCAGATTTTTGCATGTTTCGTTTTGTTTCCAAGTGTATTTACCATAAATGTAAATGTGATAGAGTAATGCCACATATTGTATGAGTATTAAAGAGAGTACACAAATGTCACACTTTGAACTATACTCCGCATCATAGATGATCGTTCCCCATCCAAAAGTAGGATCCTCGTCCTTTCCCCCAAGGCTTGGCTTAGATCGAGGTGGACGTATTTGGGCTCCATAACCAATTCCCTAAGATTGGCTAGATTCGAATGGGGGTGCGCCATCTACGCATAATTGCGTTTAATAAGCCTCATATATGAGGTGTGCATTTGAGTTGTATCACATTCACATAAATGCGTTAAGTTTGTATCAGATACACAATTGGGCCTGGAATGTTTTTAAGCCGAATCAGAAACCCAGAAATGTGTTAAGTTCGTATCAGATACACAACGAGATGAGAATATGCTCAAGCCATGTCGAAAGTTCGTATCGAAAACGCATTCATACATTTATCTTCTTTCTCCTGTTCTAGGCTTTCTAGAAGAATGAGGGACCAAAGAAGCACACAAAGAGGAATGGATATATATATATATATATATATATATATATATATATATATATATCTATATATATATAATAGTGAATTGAATTCGTTACAAGTAAATATGAAATGCCAAAGTTGATAACCTTCATTGACGACCTCAAAGTGGATGATATCTGAGATCCTTGGCTGGTGCCTTTTTTTAGAGTTTCAGGTTGAATGCTCTTAGTGTTTTGAAGCGTCTCCTTTGGTCAGATGATGTATGAGGGCTCTAGTATATGTATTTTGCCTGAGCTCCGAGTTGGAAGATTATGCTTAAGGGTCTACGGTGAGACTACTCTCTTAAAGGCATCTTCCTTAGTTGGACGGGGTATTGTAGTACCCTATTTTGGGGGTCGGCCCTCCGATGTGCTATTTGAAGGAGAATGACGATCCAAAACGCAACGGAAATTAAAAAATTTCTCCTTTAGTGATCCTTACGAATGGGCATGATCATTGATAGAAATTGTTACCTCTTGTGGCGATTGAAACCTTTGATGCAGATCTAAGGAGTGATCACGAACGTTGAATGGTGACAACGCCTCTACTCAGCCCACATGAACGGATTCCTTTAGTCTCAATGCTAGCTGCTATGAATGAAGGCTTTGAGTGAGAGAGAGAGAGAGAGGAACGAAATTTCATCTAATGAAATGCTTGTACACAAGGGTTCTATTTATAGAACCACTTGTGTGGGCTGCAAGCTAAAAAGCCCACCTAAGTGTATGTGGTCCATATCTTATGGTATACCAAAAAATCACTTAAGCGCGTGGTACCTTACCACATTTCGTATTCTACTTAAGTGCCTTGTACCTTACGATATTCCAAAATTCACTTAAGTGCACCGTACTTTACGGAGTTCCTTATTTACCCTATCTCTCATTAATTCGTCCTTTTGTGTGTGACCCTGTAGGTTTTCGCGACATTGACAATTATATTAAATCATGTATTTAACATAATAAACAGTGAGCGGTATCTAGCAACACATCACTGCTACCCAAGGCACGAAAATGTCATATGATCTAACAAATCCCTTTTTGTGATAATACTTGTGTGTACAATCACCATTTTGCACTTATGTCTATATTGAACACAAGGCATAGACTGTGTCATCCTTGTCCAGTTCAATATTGGGCCCTTAGACATTTATCATATTACGCAAGATGGGAAAATTCCATCTAGGTCACTCATGTCCCTCAGCATGCTTCGTGGAGTACCCATCAACTGTCATTATGGTCATCCAGTTATGGACAATGTTTGATCAGCAATAAATCACTCGACTATACATCTATGGTCCATAGTGGTTTCAGGTCGAAGGGTGATATACACAACTATCACCATGAGAATAACTTATGACACTTTGCATAACATTCTATATAGTATTCTCATAGCGGGTCAATTCAGTATAAATACTACTCCTAATATTCATACCTATGTTTAAGACTTGATAACTGCTTATCTATGATCCATGAGATGTGATCATAAGTCTATATACATAATAGTCTTAATGCTTTAATGTTATCCCACTTCACAACAAAGCTCGATTGCAGATACTTTAAGAATAATGTTCTTATGTTTAATGGAATCTCAGGATTAAGTCACACTTGATACATTAAAGGGACTAGCTATTCTAGGGACTTTATTAAACAAAAATAATAAATAAAAACGCCTTTTTATTATTAATAAATAATTCTATACAAGCACCAAAGTATTGGCCTCTAGGGCTTACACCAACAATCTCCCACTAGCACTATAGCCAATCAGGCATACCTCTAATATTCATAGATCTAGTGTGGTCATCATGCTTCTCCTGCGCAAGAGGCTTTGTCAGTGGGTCAACAATATTGTCAAGTGTAGGTACTCTGCATATTTTCACATATCTTCTATCTATTATCTTTTGAATGAGGTGATAACGCCTAAGTATATGTTTGGATCGTTGGTGAGATCTATGCTCTTTACCTTGTGCAATAGCACCACTGTTATCAAAATAGAGATCAATGGGATCCACAATGCTAGGAACTATGCCAAGCTCACTAATGAACTTTTTGATCCAAACAACTTCCTTTGTTGCACTTGAGGCAACAATATACTCGGCCTCGATTGTAGAATCAGCAACTGTATCTTGCTTTGAACTTTTCCAGCTCACAGCGCCACCGTTTAAGCAGAACACATAACCAGATTGCGATCTAAAGTCATCCTTATCTGTCTGGAAGATAACATCGGTGTATCCAATTACAACAAGCTCTTCTTGACCTCCATGTATCAAGAATGAGTCCTTAGTCCTTCTCGAATACTTAAGGATATTCTTGACAGCTACCCAATGAGCATCACCGAGATTAGGTTGATACCTACTCGTCACACTTAAGGCATACGAGACATCTGATCGAGTACATAACATGGCATACATGATAGATCATATTGCAGATGCATATGGAATCTTATTCATGCGATCGATTTCTTCTTTAGTTGAAGGGGATTATGTTTTTGATAGACACATATCATGTTGCATATGTATGAATCCTTTCTTGGAATCATGCATATTAAATTGTCTCGGCACTTTGTCTATGTATGTACTCTGACTTAGGCCAAGCAGTTTTTATGATCTATCTCTATAGATCTTGATTCCTAATATATAGGCTGATTCACCTAGGTCCTTCATAGGAAAGCATTTCTCCAACCAAGTCTTTACTTGTTGTAGGGTAGGGACATCGTTTCCAATGAGTAATGTGTCATCTACATATAATACCAGGAAGACGATCATGCTCCCACTAACCTTCTTATAGACACAAGGCTTATCTTCATTCTTGATGAATCCATATTGTTTTACTGTTTCATCAAAACGAAGATTCCAGCTTCTGGAAGCTTGCTTCAATCCATAGATTGATCTCTGTAACTTCCATATCTTTTGGGCTTCTTCTGGTATGTCAAATCCTTCAAGTTGTGTCATGCACACATCCTCAAGAAGATTCCCATTAAGGAAAATAATTTTTACATCCATCTGCCATATTTCATAATCATGATATGCAACAATAACAAGTAAAATCCTAACAGATTTAAGCATTGCAACTGGTGAAAATGTTTCATCATAGTCAATCCCATGAATTTGTTTATATCCTTTTGCAACTAGTCTTGCCTTATAGGTATGTACCTTACCATCCATTTCCGTCTTCTTTTTGAAGACCCACTTGCATCCTATAGGGTTAACTCCTATAGGAGGCTCTACCAAGGTCCAAACCCGGTTTGTGTACATGGAATCCATTTCAGATTTCATGACTTCTAGCCACTTCTCAAAATCAAGACCAATTATGACCTCTTGGTAGGTCACAATCTCATC
The DNA here is from genome assembly GCF_024323335.1 of Lathyrus oleraceus. Lineage (NCBI taxonomy): Eukaryota > Viridiplantae > Streptophyta > Magnoliopsida > Fabales > Fabaceae > Lathyrus > Lathyrus oleraceus. The sequence goes on along the minus strand of NC_066580.1, from coordinate 189,848,455 downwards.
TTGATCCATGAGTAATACATCACCTTGATTAGTTATGAGATATCCATATCTCTCAGGTAGGTGGCGTATCCTGCTTGACCTACGTTGGTCTTGTTCTACTTGAGAAGGTTGCTCTTCCACAACTACTTGTGTTTCCTGCTCTAATTCCTTCATAGGTGTACCAATGCTCTATGATTCTTGAATTTCTTCAAGCTCTACTTTCCTCCCGCTGGTTCCTTTGGAAATAAAATACGTTTCTAGGAAGACTCCAGTTCGAGCGACAAACACTTTGCCCTCGGAAGGATTGTAGAATTAATACCCTCTTGTTTCTTTAGGATACCCCACAAATAAGAATTTGTAAGATTTGGGCTCAAGCTTAGTTGAAATTTTTTCGTTTCACATAAACTTCGCAACCCTAAATCTTCATATAAGACATATATGGTTTCTTACCACTCCATATCTCATATGGTGTCTTCTCAACCTTTTTGGATGGAACACGGTTAAGTGTGTAAGCTACTGTCAATAGTGCATGTCCCCAAAAGGAGTTTGGAAGATCGGCGTGACTCATCATGGATCGGACCATGTCTAACAAGGTTCAATTTCTTCTCTCTAATACACCGTTCCATTGGGGTGTTCCTGGAGGAGTAAGTTGGGATAGAATCACACACTTTTTCAGATGGTCATCAAACTCTATGCTTAAATATTCACCACCTCGATCTAATCGAAGAGTTTTAATATTCTATCCTAGTTGGTTTTGTACTTCATTCTTGAATTCATTGAACTTTTCAAAGGAATCTGAAATGTGTTTCATTAAATACACATAACCATATCTAATGAAATCATCAGTAAATGTAATGAAGTACTGAAAACCTCCCCTGGTAGGTATGTTCAGTGGTCCACATACATCAGTATGTATGAGGACCAAAAGATCATTAGCTCTTTCACCTTTTCCTGTGAATGGAGACTTTGTCATCTTTCCAATAAAATAAGATATGCATGTCTCATATGATTCATATTCAAAAGAGTCCAAGAGTCCATCTTTATGGAGTTTAGAAATGCATTTCTCATTTATGTGGCCTAATCGACAATGCCAAAGGTAAGTTGGATTTAACTCATTAGGTTTCATCCTTTTAGTACTAATGTTATAAATAAGCATTTCAAGATCAAGGACATATAGTCCATTGTTCATTTGTGTAGTAGCATAGAATATATATTCAAATAAATGGAGCAACAATTATTCTTTATTATGAATGTAAAACCAAACTTGTCCAAACAAGAAACATAAATAATATTCCTGCTAATTGCAGGTACATAATAACAATTCTCTAATTGAATTATTAAACCACTAGATAAAGTCAATACATAAGTTCATACGGCTAAAGCAACAACCTTTGCTCCATTTCCAACTCGTAGGTCAACTTCACCTTTTTCCAAATCTCTACTCCTTTTTAGCCCCTACACATTGGTACAAATGTGAGAACCGCATTCAATATCTAATACCCATGATGCAAAAGTAGATAGATTAATTTTAATAACAAAAATACCTGAAGTTGAAGTCTCTACTCCATTCTTCTTATCTTCCAGGTACTTTGGGCAGTTTCTCTTCTAGTGTTTGGTCTTACCGCAATGGAAGCATGTACCTTCCTTTGTTATGCCTCCACTAGGCTTCAAAACGGGAGCAATGGGTTTGGGTTTGGGAACTTCCTTGCCTTTCCCTTTACCACCCTTCTTAGTGGGCCTTTTATTCTGTCTCTTTCAATTTCTGGTCATCAGAATGGATTTCCCTTTTGACTTCAGATTCTGCTCAGCAGTTCTTAACATGCCTAGCAGTTCAGGAAATTTTTTGTCCATATCATTCATGTTGAAATTAAAGACAAATTTACTGAAGCTATCTGGTAACGATTTCAAGATCAAATCATTCAAAAGTTCCTTTCTGAGGGGAAAACTCAACTCTCAAGGTTCTCCACATACCCAATCATCTTGAGCACATGGGGACCTACAAGGGCTCCCTCAGTTAACTTGCATTGAAAAAGGGCTTTTGAAACTTCAAACCTTTCATGCCTTGCCTGCTATTGATAGAGCATCTTCAGGTGTCCGATCATATCGAACGCTGCCATGTTCTCATGCTGCTTTTGAAACTCTGAGTTCATGGTATCTAGCATGAGGCAAGCAGTTTCATTGGCATCATCGACATGCTTCTTATAAGCATCTTTTTATGCCTTAGGTGCAGAACTAGGAGGTTCCTCTTCAGGAACAGGTTTCTCCAAGACATATAGCTTTCTATCATGCTTGAGGATAATCCTCAGATTTCGGTGTCAATCCAAAAAATTTGTCCCAGACAATTTTTCCTTATCAAGGATTGATAGCAAAATATTGTTAGAGGTGTTTGTTGTCATGGTAACCTACATGAAAAATATGAAAATATAAGTATCATTGAAATAACATATTTAAAGGCCTTTAATTAAATATGCTCCCACTATTTTACTCAAAACAAATGACCCTCACCATTTGATTCGGAAAATCCCGTTGGAAGATTTTCTAGTGGGTCGAGATCCACATTTCACTTTATTTTAAGTCCGCATAGGCGGATTACAAAAAAACTAGGTTATTTAGGTAGGAACTCCTTCCAATTGTATTTAATGCAACTCTTGAATATTTTAGTTGGGTGAATAACTCCTTATTCCAATCCATCATATGGATCATTTCCAACTCTTGCTTCTAAACGTATATAATCTTATTATAATTTGTTTAGTTAAGTTTGACCCATTGTTTTAGCAATTGGATATTACAATCATCCCATCGCACCTTACTAATATAGAACATGCACCTCCCGTAGGCGAAACCTACATTATTCGATACTAGTCTTGGTGAGTGCTAAAACTTGGAAAGCATAAACTTAATATTTAATTTAAGGGAATTTGCAATTATTTTGATCTCACTGGCTTATTTATTATATAAATCGTCTCTCACATGCATTAACATATATTCACATGCATCAACATACATACAAAATGAAACAGTTATGGCCCCTAGCACAATTGTTCTCCCAAGCCAATGAGAGAACCTAAGCTAACCTAATAACGATCTAAGCTTCTCCAAGCAAGATCTTCAAGGTTGTCCTCCATTGATATTGTATTCTTCTCTTTCTTAATAACATTACATTACATAAAAGAAACTTGTTTTACATACGAGGGAGTGAGATGAGAAAAGAAATTACATTAAGAGATTAAAATAGAGGCACGACACGCAAGCCATATTTTAAAATCTCCCCCCCCCCCCCCCCCCCCAAAAAAAAAGGAAAACTATGGCCATAACCGATCACCACAAGACAATAATAATAAACACGTTATTATTAATTTAAATTCTGTTAATTAAATAAACCAAATTAAATTTCAGTAATTGATCACACTACTTAGAGTTAGCGGGGCGTTCCACTGCCCAATTAGTGATCCTTACGAATGGGTATGATCAGTGATAGAAATTGTTACCTCTTGTGGCGATTGAAATTTTTGATACGGATCTAAGGAGTGATCACTAACGTTGAATGGTGACAACGCCTCTACTCAATTCACACGAACGGATTCCTTCAGTCTCAGTGCTAGCTGCTACGAATGAAGGCTTTGAGTGTGTGTGTGTGTGTGGGAGAGAGAGAGAGAGAGATAGATAGAGAGAGAGGAACGAAATTTCATCTAATGAAATGTTTCTGCACAAGGGTTCTATTTATAGAAGCACTTGTGTGGGCTACAAGCTAAAAATTCCACTTAAGTGTATGTGGCCCATATCTTATGGTATACCAAAAAATCACTTAAGTGTGTGGTACCTTACCATATTTCGTATTCTACTTAAGTGCACCGTACCTTACAATGTTCCACAATTACTTAAGTGCATTGTACCTTACGATGTTCCTTATTTACTTTATCTCTCATTAATCTGTCCTTTTGTGTGTGACCCTGTAGGTTTTCATGACATTGGCAATTATATTAAATCACGTATTTAACATAATAAACAATGAGCGGTATCTAGCAACACATCACTGCTACCCAAGGCACGAAAATGTCATGTGATATGACAAATCCCTTTTTGTGATAATACTTGTGTGTATAATTACCCTTTTGTCCTTATGTTTATATTGAACACAAGTCATAGACCATATCATCCTTGTCCAGTTCAATATTCGGCCCTTAAACATTTATCCTGTTACGCGGGATGGGCAAATTCCATCTAGGTCACCCATGTCCCTCAGCATGCTTCGTGGAGTACCCATCAACTCTCTTTATGGTCATCCAGTTACGGACAATTTTTGATCAACAATAAAGCACTCGACTCTACATCTAGGTTCCATAGTGGTTTCAGGTCGAAGGGTGGTATACACCACTATCACCATGAGAATAACTTAGGACACTTTGCATAACATTCTATGTAGTATTCTCATACCGGGTCAATCCAGTATAAATACTACTCCTAATATTCATACATATGTTTAAGACTTAATAACTCCTTATCCATGATCCATGAGATGTGATCATCAGTCTATATACATCATAGCCTTAATGCTTTAATGTTATCCCACTTCACAACAAAGCTCGACTACGGATACTTTAAGAATAGTGTCCTTATGTTTAATGGGGTATCATGATTAAGTCACACTTGATACATTAAATGGACTAGCTATTCTAGGGTCTTTATTAAACAAACATAATAAATAAAAAATTCCTTTTTATTATTAATAAATAATTCGATACAAGTACCAAAAGTATTGGCCTCTGATATATGTATTTTTCCAGAGCTCCGAGTTGGAAGATTATGCTTAAGGGTCTAGGGTGAGACTACTCTCTTAAAGGCGTCTCCCTTAGTTGGATGGGGTATTGTAGTACCATGTTTTGGGGTTGGCCCGCCGATGTGCTATTGGACTACCGACTCCTCCGGAAATGTAGCTTGAGATAAACTATGGAAGTGCTTAGCTCTTCCAATCGTTCTTCCCACTGCTTCAACGAGGCACTCTTTCTTTCCAGGATAAGAGAAACTCCTTGGGATGATGACTCTATGGCTTGGGCCTTCCTTCTAGGATGGTGAGACCATGCAACGGTTGAAAGAGGTTGTCGAGATATAGGGTGCCTACATCAGGGATCCAAGGACAACATATATTTTGCCTTTTTCCAATCTTAAATGAAAAAGGCTTGCTCATCATCTTTTTTAAGCCCTGAGTGATGTCTCCCAAGAATGTTGCTTATGCGCTTAGACATCCCTACTCTTTATCTAGTGCTCCTAAACTAGATTTCATTTATAATACTAGGCCAAGCAATAAGGAGGACATCGATTTTTATCTGAGGTCTGCTCGTTGGTTTGTCAGAGGTCCTCCAGTTCCTTTGGAAGTTACCTTGGACTCGATCCGTGCGAGCCGTTAACTATGAACTTCCAGTATCTTTTAACAACCACCATAAGTCTCTCGATCAAGATCGGAAGTATGAGTAATGTTAAACTGAATGGATGGCCACAAGTTTCTGGGGTGGCCTTCACGGGCATATCTTTTGCACCCCATATTATCTCTAAGTTTGATTCTCAGATCCTTACTTTTGTCACCCTGCATAATTTTTCGAGAATGTTGAGGATCTAGACCCTAGACAACTGTGATCGAGAAGATGATCCATCAAATCGGATAGAATAGATCTCTTGAGCGCTTCTTGATCAGGAAATCTCATAAGGTTATGAACGGTATATTTAACAAAGGCCCTCGATTCGGAGAGGACGTAGAGTTCGGAAGCCGGTTTGCTCTTGATTTCATATTGTCTTCGTATGTGACGTGACCATTTTGCTTATCATCAAACTTGATGAACATGGAAGCATCTCCCGTCATGTGTCTTGAACATCCGCTATCTAGAAACTGTAATGTTTTTGTGGAGGCAAGGCTTTCATATGACAATTCAAATAGACAATTTAGGTCTCTAACTAGTGGGTCCTTTAGGGTTAGTTGAGTTACACTTAGAAATCCATTTCATTTTACCATTGAGAACTTGAATGTTCCTAATATGACAAAGAGGCCTAATGTGACCCTTACTACCACAATAATGGCAAATAGCTTTAGATGAAACGCTTCTTCTATTTCTTTTAGTGATATGAGGTTTTTTCTTAAAAACCTCCCCTCTTTCACCCGAAGAGCTAGAACAAGTACAAGATAATGAAGTAGCATGTGTTATTTGTCCTTTAATAGTTTCAATTTCAAGTTTTAAAATTGGACACTCAACATATTCCATTATTTCCATATTTAAAGTATCTGAAACAATACAACACGTATCCATTAGAGATGTATGCGTTTCCTTAAGAGATTCTAAAGCATGATTAAGCTGATTTATCTCCTCTTCAAGTTTTAAAGTCCTTTCTTTTTGGAGATAAATTTTCTTAAATGCTTTCATAGAATCCATATAGATGTCAATGAATGCCTTAAAAAATTCACCATAAGAATACTCATCATCGAAATCAGAATTATATACCTTTGAAGTTTCACCTTTCTTACATGCCATCAAACAAAAGTTGGCACACTCATCATCTAAACTCGAGCAAGAATAAGAGGAGGAGCTATCATCCTCTTCTTACCACGCGATATAGGCTCTACGACCTTTGGAGATGTTTCCTTTTATCATGTAGAAATCATTGTCTTTACTTTTATGATGTTTGGTGATACTTGGACATGTGGTTTTATAATGTCCCAATTTTCCACACTCATAACACGTGATATCATTATCATTTTTCTTTTGGTGGGTGAGTATTTCTGAAATTTACTAGTCCTTTGTCAGAATGCTTGAGCTTGTTTCTCTTTTGGTATCTATTGTAACGTATGGCAAATAAACCCATCTCTTATTTTTTAGAAGCTTATTTGTCATAGTTTTCACTTTCTTCCATTGACTTCTTCCCTTTATATGACAAATCTTTCAAAGAAAGATTTTGTTTCTCTTCTTTACCTTTCTCGTTTATTTTCGACTTTACTTCGCTATCGGCGAGTCACTTCAACTCATTCTCATGCTTGACTAACTTTCCAAACAATTTTGTAATATCCAAAGTACTAAGATCATTTGATTCTTGTATAGAGGTGATCTTTGGTTGCCACTCCCTACACATAGACCTCAATATTTTGTTAGTACAATCTTTGTTAGAAAAGGTTTTGCCCGTGTTGATTAAATAGAGGAATCTAGTTTTCATGGAATCCACGGATTCTCCGGGTTCCATACAAAATAGTTCAAACTCCTCTATAAACATATTGATTTTAGAATCCTTGATGTCATTCGTTCTCTCATAGAGAGTTTGGAGAGCGTCCCACATACCTTTAGCATTCATATGATGTGAAATTGAGTAGAATACTTTAGTGCCTAAAGTGGAAATAAGTATGTTCCTCACTTTCAAACTATATGAAGCCTTTTTGGTATCATCATCCATCCAATACTTAGGATGTTTAACAACATCATTATCACCCGTGGGGATAAACGGTCCTTTGGTGGCGGCACACCATAGGTTTTTATCAACAGATAAAAAGTGTACATACATGTTCAATTTCCATTAAGTATAATTTTTGCCTTTGAAAATATGTACTCTATTATACGCTCCCTTAGGATCATCATCGTTCGCCATATTCACAACTTTTGGATGTCAATTAGACACAATAAGAAAAACCAGGCTCTGATACCAACTGTTGGTGTGAATGTAGAAGTAGAAAATAAAATCTAGAGAGTTTTCAAAAGTTGTGTGCGGAAGGTTTGATGCAAAAATATGAAAATTATACTTTTCAAAATTTGATAACGTTAAGACTAAATCGATTCACAAACACCAAAGACAAATGTGATAATTACATGGTATTTAATTAATTCAATTGTATAATCCACAAGGTGCGTTTATACAACGATTCAATATAGTGAATTCTAATCCACGAGGTGCGTTTAATCACCAATTCAGCTCGATAAGGTATCTAATTCTAACAAAACCTACGCTTACATAATAAATTGCCACCAGTTGAATAAACGATAAACTGCACTAGAATTGAAATACCTAAGCATGCAAATACTATAAAAATTAAATGCAAGAGTAAGAGAGAGAGAGAGAGAGAGAGAGAGAGAGAGAGAGAGAGAGAGAGAGAGAGAGAGAGAGAGAGAGAGAATACCGAGATTTATTATGCTTCAATATTTGTCCTCACTTTTCCTATGTACATTCTTCAATGGTTTCCCATTGGAACCTGCATTGTTCCTTTTTATTTGGAAAATATTTGCAGGAGTTCATACAATCAGCAATCTATAATAATGCGAGAATAATAAAATCTCCTATCTGGATCTTGACTTGTATATATCATAATTCCAAACTCTTCTACATAATCTTTACTCGATTAACACTTCTTGAATCTTCCAATATCACAAATCGGCTCCAACTCTTTGTGTTTAGCAATCAACCCTTTGATCCTACCGATTCATTGAGAGATTAATTATCCGAACATTTGAGAAGAACTCAACCTTATCCCTAGTCTTCCACACAGTCACTACTAAGGCAATATGGAGATAAGAACCTACTTCTTTTCAATGGAATTTGTCAGCATCATTGACAATCACATCAATCTTGCAAAACTTGAAAATATCAACCAAATCTTCAAGAACGATTATTTTCAAGAGCGCGCCTCCTTCAATCAATTACAAGTCTCTCGTTATCAAGATCTGAATAAAAAAAAGGTGAAGATGCAAGATATTTGTTGCGAGAACTTGAACTTTCAAAATCAGAGGGTGTTGATTTTTCTCACAGAATCACACAAAAATGAATATCAATTTGTTGATTCGTTACTTGAGAGATGATGACAAACAGATTTTACACGTGCTTGAGATTAAGCATAAAATATGGTTGAGATGCTAGTTAGATTCGAATCAAGAGCATTTCATGATTTGAATCAAATGAACAAGTGAAGTGGAATAAAAGAAAAATAGAGTTTTAACCCATTTTTCAGCTGATTCGAATCAAAGACCTTGTGATTCAAATCATGTGTTAATTTTGATTCAAATCAAACAAGTTGAGCCAACTGGAAAAATGTGGAAAAATCGTATGATTCGAATCAGGTGTGAAGTTTGATTCAAATTAATTATGGCAGAGGTGACCCACCTTTAATGATTCGAATAATGTGTAAAATTTGATTTGAATCAAAATGTTTTGAAAATTTCTGGTTTTCCTCTATCCAAAATGATTAGAATAAGGATATATGCTTGATTCAAATCAAACACCCAAAATCCTAATTTTTCAAAATTTTCAAATGGCTTTGAGATTTTCCTTTCCACCTAAATTGAATCAATAATATATACGACTCTTATTCCACCGACTCCTGCAATTTATTAAAACCATTATGATCAAGTTCAAACCTAACCAATGGTTTATGCATGCTAAAAATGAATCATTTCTTGATCCAAAGATGTGCAATCACGAAGGAGACTCAAATAATCGAAAGTAAATCAAAAGGAAAGAGATAAGACAAGCAACAAATTAACCGTATTGGGGTTCTCCTCCTGGATGTATTAAGGACATCTACATCCACGATTTCAAAGGTTATTTATGTGTCCAATGATAACAAAAGAAATGAGGTTGCATTAAGAAGAACACTCAAAGGATGTAAAATTAAGGCATCTCGCGGATGGACAAGCATGGAAGGATTTTCATAGACTTCATCATGACTTTACTTCTGAGCTCTGTAACATAAGACTTGGCTTATCAAATGACAACTTCAATCCATTCCAGACCATAATCTTATCACACAGTACATGTCATGATGGTAGTATACAACTATCTTCATTAGTTGTCTATGAAATCTGAATATATAATGTTGTCATTGTTGATTACAGGACCACAATCACCAGGGAACGACATTGATGTATACCTTCAACCTTTAATTTAGGAGTTAAAGGAGTTAAGGGAATTAGGAGTAGATACATATGATGCCTCAAAAAAACAAACATTTAAAATTTGTGCTTCATTTTTATGGACTATTAGTGATTATCTTGGGCACGTTATGTTATCAGGTTGGAGCATCAAAGGAAAGCTGGCATGTGCGTGTTGCAATCATAACATTGAGTTGTCATATTTAAAAAGTATCCACAAGATGTTATACATGGGTTATCGTGTCTTTTTACCAATGAGCCATGTGTGGAGATCAAATAAAAGGTCCTTTAATGGAAGGAAAGAACTTAGGTCTACACCTTCTTTGTTAAAAGTAACCGAAATTGCGGAAACCTTAAAAGATTTTGAGAATGAATTTTGTAAAAAAAAAAAGAAGAAAAGAGTTGGTCCATGGAAGAACAATTAAATATTTTTTTAGTTACCTTATTGGGCTGAAAATACGTTATGTCATAGTTTTGATGTGAAACACATTGAAAGAAATATATTTTATAATATTATTGAGACACTTTTAGACATTCTAGAGAAGATAAAATGTCATGTTAATGCTCGTTATAATTTGAAAGATATCAAAATTAGAAAGAATCTTCATCCAAAAGAGATTGGTGGAGGCCGTGCAGAGATTATAAAATCTTATTTTTCAATGAGTGCACATGAAAAGACTATTTTTTGCATTGTTTTAAAGGATGCCAAATTTTCAGATTGGACTGTATCAAACATTTCAAAGTGTGTTTATGTTAGTAATAAGAAAGTATTTGGCTACAAGAATCATGACACACATTTCATGTTACATTACTTATTACAAGTAGCGGTAAGAGGGACTTTTTCACTCTTAGGATCATTTTTTCGCTCTGTGTAAAAAAGTTATCCAAGAGCAAGATTTGAATTTCTTGGAAGCCGATATTGCATATATTCTATATCAGATGAAGATTATTTTTCCTCCATGTTTTTTTGATATAATGGTTCACTTGCCTATTCATTTGGAAAATGAAGTTAGATTGAGTGGTCCAATTCAATTTCGATGGATGTATCCCACTAAAAGAAATTTATGTAAACTTAAAATTTATGTTCGTAACATAGCTCTTCCCGAAGGATCTATTGCTGAGGCATATTTGACTGAAGAAATTTTGACTTTTTGCTCAGAATATTTACATGATAATGTAGACACAAGGTTTAATAGAAAGAGTCATAATTATGACAATAGTGATTTGTGTGATGTGGATTTAAGCAATTACTTTTCATGTATTGTCTGTTCTTTAGATGGGAAGAAAAATGGTAAACCATTTTTTTCTAAATTCAATTACAAAATCTCAAACCCATTGATACCTTTGGTTCGATTGTGATGGAGTTAACACATTCATCAGGTACCATAATAGTTTAAGTTCATTTATAAAAAAAAACACACGCGCACTCACATATATTAGTGTTATTTTCTATCTGATGATAAGTTAAATTTGTAGGGAATACGATGATATTGTCAATTTTCAAACTAAAGGATGTAGGTAAGTTAAGGCTAAAACCCAAAGTCACGATTACAGTGAATGGTTTAAAACTCGAGCCTTAAAAGATAACGTATCAATTTATCTAAAATATTTCTCTAGAGGTCCATGTGATACATCAAAGAGGTTTTAAGGCGACGGTGTTCAGAATTTGTGGGTAGAAATAAAAAACCGCACTCTTAAAGAATAGGTAACATCTGTTTATTCCATGCCCGATAAACTTCCCCCTAAAGTCTTAAGCTATAGTTTTCTACCTTTAGGGACGGTTTTCTATAAATGCCTAAACTCATTTTTGTTGTAGTGCCCTCATAGGCGGTTTAATGCATACAAAAGCCTTATTGACATTTTAGATCAATCTAATGGCTGACTGCGATCCACACCCCGCTCCACGTTTTCCATTCTAACCGTTTCTTCTATTTAAGAGGAAAATCGTGTCATTCCTTATGTATTCAAATTTATTCTCATTCATACATTATTTTTCACTCTCATTGTGACTTAAACGTTGGAGTACTAATCTTGCAGGTTAGCTCCGTCTCCACCGCATCAGAATTTAGAACCACTGCAACACGCTCTTCTTCCATGTTTACCGATCAACTCTAATTCCATTATAAAAGAATATCTTTCTATTTGGCACACATTCATAATTATTTTCTCAATGACTACAACATCTTTCAATTTGTCTCCATTAATACACATCATGTTTGCTATTGACAATTTTCTTGAAAAATCATTGACTGACTTCTCTTCCTTCATGTGAAGAATTTCAAAATATTTCGAAACAATTTGGAGTTGTCCATGTTTTACCCGTGCAATGCCTTGATATTTTCTTTATCGAATCTCAAATATCTTTAACAATGTCCTTCTTTGAGATGGTCTCGTTTATAACAGGATCTATTGTTTAAAACATCTAATTTTGTATCTTCAAATCTTTCACGCTTTGATCTTCATTTGCAGGATGGTTCATTGATGTCATTTTCCACGACATTATCCAACGGTCATAGACTCATAGTGGCCATTAAAGAAATAAACCACTAAAAAGAACTCAACAAATACATAACAACAAGACGTAACATTATTTCCAGAATAATGATACAAAATTGAATGTTAAACTTACTTCATATTTAAAATGTCTTGCATATGTACTAAATATAAAAATAAAAATAAAAGCTTTTATAATAAAGAAATTGTTCATAAATTGTTCATTAAACTTTCATTTTATTTAATATTATTTATATATTTTTGTTAAAATTGAAATCAACTTGCAATGAACATATGAGTACAAATAAAACGTCAACTAAAACATACAACTTGCAATGACAAGTGGGAAAATTGGTGGTGGAGTTAATGCGGTGGTGAAATTTCAACCATTCCAAAAACAAGATTTTTTTTGCACACTTATACAAAATACACATCGTGAGAAAAGGATCATATTAGATCTTAGTACAAAAAATACATATAATGATTAATTTAACGAAAAAAAGGAATAAAATAAAGATAAAAAAACTCATATAGTAGTGTGAAATGATCATGTTTATCGACAAAATGTTGTGCTTCTACACTGAAAACCATTTCATATATAATAATGTATTGTGATTTTAGGCAGCCTAAGATTGGTCAAGAGTTTCTAGAGTTTGACTTATCTTCACCATTCTCTCCATATATAATTCCCCACATTTTTTGAAAAACCAAAGTGTGAGGATATTGAGACAAATATCAAAGATATCTAATGATGACAAACTCTATGATTATGAACATCAAAATATGGTTTGTTAATTTGATTATGTTGTTTGCTATGATACATGGGAGAGCAATTAATTCAGAGTTTAGAGTGAAAGCTGTTAGTCTTGGTGGTTGGTTGGTTACTGAAGGTTGGATGAAACCTTCTCTCTTTGATGCCATTCCAAATAAAGACTTTTTGGTTAGTATCATTACTTTTACAAGAAACAATTACTGTGTTTCTTTAGTGTCAATTCTAAGAAACAGTTGTCTATTTTTAAGTGTATTATATAGTATGTCGGATCTATCTGTTAAACAAACTTTTAGTTTTTTAGAATGATGAAATTTGGTTTTTTTAGTGTAATAATTTAAACTTCCTATTTTAAGTGTGCATACTATAAACTTACTATACGAGTTTTTTTGGAATAAGTTCAAAATTGCACTGAAAAATTACTTAAACATAGTTCATAAAGTTCAACTCTCAGGAACTACGTTTGATTGAAAAATATGAATTTGGAGTTCGTTGCAATAGTCGGAACATTTCCGACGGTAAAGAATGATTGACCTGTAAAGTTAACATTCTAAATTTTAAATTAATAAGAGAGTGAAAAATAAAATTTAAAAGAAAAAGGATTTGAATACTTATTAAGTAGCACGTTTTCCTCTTTATTAACTTTTTTTAGTATCATATCCATATCTTCATTCATGAAACATGATCATGATCATGAGCAGCTCTTAATTTCTCAATCATTGTGTAGGATGGAACTGGTCTTCAATTCAAATCAGTAACAACAGGGAAATATCTATGTGCAGAATCTGGAGGAGGAACTATCCTCGTTGCAAACCGCACAACTGCTTCAAGTTGGGAAACATTCAGAGTAAGATAGCCTTATTACTATTGATTCATCAATATGAATTTATTTATGTTAATATGCTTTCATTTTATGCAGTTGTGGAGAATAAACGAGGAAACATTCAGATTCAGGGTTTTTAACAAACAGTTTGTGGGCTTAGATGAGATCAACGTTGTTGCAATTACGAATTCTTCCACTGAGTCAGAAACTTTCTATATTGTTAAGAAAAATGATACTTCAACCCTTGTTCGAATCAAAGCATCGAATGGATACTACTTGCAGGCAAAATCAGAAGAGTTAGTGACCGTTGATGTTTCCGAAGTTAGAGGATGGGAAGATAATGACCCAACTGTTTTTCAATTGACAATTGCTGCAAGATTGCAAGGAGATTTCCAGTTAACAAATGGTTATGGCCCTATAAAAGCTGCACAAGTTATGAAGGTAGGTATTAACGGTTGCAAAAGTGTCAGGTCGTGTAAAAGATTTCGCAATTTCGGTCCATCCCGATACTGATTGCAGTTGTGGCGGTGTGAACTCACTTAACATTTATATAGAATATTTTTTGCTGTATCGACGTCTTGTTGCGGTCATAGGTCAATTATTATTTTTTCAGTTTTCGTGGTAATTGGCCGTTTTTTAATCTAGAATTGATGGTGTTTATTTTTTAAGGAGCATTGGAGTACTTTTATAGTTGAAGATGATTTCAAGTTCATAGCTAGTAATGGACTAAATGCAGTTAGAATTCCAGTGGGTTGGTGGATAGCAAGTGACCCAACTCCACCATGGCCTTATGTTGGAGGTTCATTGCACTCACTAGACAATGCTTTCTCATGGGCCCAGTAAGTTCATTAACTAATTATAATCTTGGAAAAAGCTAAACTCTAAAATGCAAATATTTAAAATTTGTGTACATGCATGCAGAAAATATGGATTGAAAATCATCATTGATCTTCATGCTGCACCTGGTTCTCAAAATGGTTTTCAACATAGTTCGACAAGAGACGGATCACAAGAATGGGGAAAATCAGATGAAAACATTCAACAAACAGTTGATGTTATTAGTCTCCTAACTGCAAGGTACCATAGTTGCACATTGTTTCATAATTCAAAAGTACACACAATATTATATATTTCAAATTTTGATGATTCACCACATGTGTTATATTATAGGTATGCAAAAAGCCCTAGTCTATATGCAATTGAGCTCTTAAACGAGCCACTCTCACCTGGTGTGACACTTGAGCGCTTGACCAAGTATTATAAAGCTGGTTATGACGCGGTGCGCAAACACTCGACTGCGGCTTATGTGGTTATGTCGAATAGACTTGGACCATCAGAGCATAGAGAACTCTTTCCTCTTGCTAATAGTTTTACGCGACCGGTCATTGATGTCCATTACTACAGCATTTTTGATGATTTATTTGAAAACATGACTGCTCAACAGAACATTGATTTTATTTACAACAATCGTTCATCGGATTTGAATTTTATTACAGCATCAAACGGTCCTCTTATTTTTGTTGGTAAGTTTTAGAATGGTTCATTATATTTCTCTTTATGAATGTGTTAGTTTTTAAAATGAATCAATCTTGAATTCAAGGTGAATGGGTTTCTGATTGGCGAGTTAAAAATGCTACGAAAGAAGATTTCCAGAGATTTGGCAAGGCGCAAATAGATGTTTTCGGTCGAGCAACATTTGGTTGGGCTTACTGGGCCTTTAAGAATGCAAACCAGCACTGGAGTCTTGAGTGGATGATTAATAATGGTTACATAAAGCTTTAGAAAGTTGTTTCTATTTCCCAAAAAAATAAAGTTAGCTTCTGCTTAGTTTTGGGACTTGTAGTTCATTATGGTTTTTTATGGGTTCTTTGTGAAGAAACAAATAGATTGTTTCATAAAAAAGATTGAAAATAATGACCACCCTTACTAGAAATGTAGAATTGGATTTTTACTATCACGGGAATCTATATGGAATCCAAAAAAAAAAAATTGAATCCATTTTGTTCTTATTCATAGCTCTATTATGTAGTTTTCCCCCTATAATTTCATCTCAATTGTGTATATTTTTTTGTTGTCAATGTCTATTTAAATATAAGCCCGTGACTCGTTTTTGACAGAGAAATGATCTAATTTTGATGTTGTATAGGTTAAGCTAAGCTTCACCATACTATCGATGACGTATTTGAGAATTTGTCTGTGTGTTTTTTCTTATCATGGATACAGATAGTATATATCATTAAATTCAATGTAAATTTTTTCACTTCTATAGACTAAGAATGGATCGATATTCACGGTTTAATGTTGTTAAGTGGTGGAGGATACATTATGAGTACCAGGCAAAATGACTCGAATTTGATGCTGGTATATCATGTAATTGGGTCGGATAAACGGGACAGCCGAAATCAAAACAATTGAAATTAACAAACAATTGGGCATATATATTGTCCGACGGATCTAACGGTTGGCCTAGTCTGTTTCATGTGGACACCATATGGCCGATTCAGACATACATATATGGGGCACATCAAACCGACCAACCCATTTTTTTTAAATTTAAATACAATAGTGTATGACGTCATTTTGGTTTAATTTATTAATCCGTTAACCTCAACTCTGTCACTAAGTTTAGAATTTATTTATTAAAATGTTTTTTCAGTTTTAAGGAAATCACCTTGTGAAAAGTCTCATTTTTTAAATTTTACTGAAATTTTTAACTTTTGTTTCGAATCAAAGATTTATAACTAAATCTGTGATTCAAACCATTCTTCTTAGATTTTAGGTCGTTCATTTTTTATTTGAATCAAACCGTTTTCAACTGAACCCGTGATCCAAATTATTTATCTGAGGCTCGGGACTGTTCAATTTGACCCGAATCATTTTTTGAACTTGTTCTGAATAAAAAACTCAAAAGTCACATTCAGACTCATTTCTATTCAATTTTCACTTTTTCAAAACTCATTCGTTACAACCCTTAATGTGAGAAAATTTTCAAACGTCATCATCAATCATCTCTATCCATTATCATAATCATCTATCATCTCTATTCATCACCATCATCAACTTCACAATGGCATATGAGTTTGGTTTCAAAGGAAGATTTGAAAGACAGAAGTACAAGAAATCAACTTCTACTTCCATTAATTATGAACCTCTAGTTCCAATTCTAAAGAGGTCAAGAACAAAAATTCAAGGCAGTAAACCATTTGTGGATGGGGTTTTGAGCAAGAAGGTCAAAAAGATCATTTATTGTTGGTTCCTCTTCTTTGCCACTTTTCGTGTCCAATTGTGAGAGGGTCCGAAAAACGCTCATGAAGGAGGGATGATATTGGGTGATCTAAGAGAAATTTTCCTTACCTTTTATTTCCTTCATTATCTTAATTTCTTTTTAATGCCATATAAGAAAAAAATAATTAAACCAAAAGTAAATCAAATCTAATTACCTAGTTAATCCTAATTAAATACACTAATTATTTTGATTAAAAAAATAAAAATAAAAGGATCAAACATGGATAAAAATATAAACTTAATGCACCAAAATAAACAACGCGGAATAAATTTTTCAAAAACATACATGTTTTGATCAAATTTTAAAATAAAAAAATTACCGGTTAAACAGGCTCAAGTTAATCAAAAACACGACTGAAAAAGTAGTCGAAAATTTAAAACGAATACGTCAAGTTAAACTACGTGAACCGTAAATTAAAAAAACTGACGTCTGCAAGCTCAATTTGAAATTTCCGCCCGTTAATTCGACATACAATTGAGAAACATTTCGACTGATCTGTCTGTAGATCTGAAAATTTATTCTAGTTGATATTTTAAGCGTTATGAGGAATAAAATGTATGTTGTGATGAGTATATAATGCAGATGTCTTGTGACTGCATTGAATTACTTATCGAATAATCGTGAATAGATAACCAGATGCAAATGAATTTCTCTTGGACCATTTGCTTTTGGTTCCTAATTACAATTAAAACTCAATAGAGATTCAGATGACGACAATACTCTTGATTGTTACCCTCTAGACCTCTGAAACATGATGAAAATGGAATGAACAATGCATTGAGATTGAGAAAACAAACCATGTGGTTTCTCAACCAACAAATGACTGAATGAATGTCATCTAGACCGGATAAAATGACAGAACTCCTGAATTTTCATCTAAACCCTGATATATGTTTTTAACTGATGTAACACATGATAAAATAAAATGATTAAGCTATGCTGATTCAGGTGGAAAAAAATCGGGGTAAAATTCAGGATATGACACTAACATGTAACATTTTTTTAGTTAAGGGGATTGAAGCGAAACATTAAATTAAGTTAAGGGGATAAAAGATGCATTAAAACTTTATTCTATTCTTTTTTTATTTTCAAAGAAAGAAAACAGCAATAATCAAAGATGCCATCAAAAATTGCAACAACAGCTTGTTCAATATGACCATTAGCCCAAATTAAAGGGGCAACGACCACAATACTCCAAACAACTGCAATAAAGATAACATCTGCAATAAGGCCAATTTAAAAACATACTTTTTATTATCGAAGTGACATTAAAACTTGTATTTTTCTTTATCTCTCTGCATGCAAGGCTTTTTCAAAATTATCATTTAAATAACAAAACAACCAAAAAAGGATTTGACAAATCTCAATTATTTCATTCATAAAATGTACATGTATATGCTTGTAATTCTTTAGTGCTAGGTTAGGTGATAGAGTATCAGACGATAATGAAATCATTTTACTAATCTTAATTACTTCATGTATTTGGTGTTTCTTGTTCATTTTTTATGGTGTAGGAGGTGATAGAGTTGTGGTACCAACAATATATGATGAAGTTGGAGGAGTAAAAGGTGGGGAAGATTCCATATATGATTCAAAACAAGAATGAAATATTATCGTAGGTTTTTGTGTTGTTATATGTTATGGATTTGGGGCATTAGAGGCAACACCATGTTTATTTTGATCTTACATTTTTCTAGCCATATGACCTAGTTTTTCATAATTGAACAAAAGAAAAAAATTGTGTCATTTCTGTATGGTGGTGGTTTTTTTTAAAGGAATAATGAAATGCATTAATTGAAATAGGTCTCAAAGGCTTTTATTACATCCTTGTTGGCCTTAGCCAATCACAATAGGTTATTAATTATAGTGGTGATTGTTGTTTAGAAATTGGGATGATTGGAGTCCTTGAAGGATTTTCATTCTTAATTTTGTTCACAACATTGTATTTTTATTCTTTAATGATTTTTCAAAAGACTTCAAAACCGCACCAAATTTGTTTTTGTTCTTTAAAACAAACAATGCATTTTCTTTTTGATATTGTCTATGAGATTCTTCTTCAATTTAATGGTGAGTAATCAGACTCTCGATTGAAAATTCTTGTTTTATAGTGAATAGAAATTTTTTAAATTCTTTTAAACCAATTGGAAGCTTTTTTTAAGCAAATTGAGATTGTTCATATAAAGACATACCTTTAGTAACGATCTTGTGAGAAATCTTTTGGGGTTCGTCACATTGAGCCTACATGAACCTTTCATACATACAACGTATACTCAGGTCCTGCCTTGCTTGACTCAAAAGGGATTGGTAGAGATTAAACCTTTAGCACCTCTGCATCATCCCCCTCCTCGTGGTTATGATGCTAATGTCAGATGTGACTTTCATGCTGGATCGCCCAAGCATACCACTGAGAAATGTTTGGCTCTCACACTCAAAGTACAAGACTTGTTGGATCGTAAGATTATATCTTTTACTCCAGAGGGCCTAAATGTATATTCCGAAAAAAATAAGGTTAGCTTCTGCTTGGTTTTGGGACTTGTAGTTCATTATGGTTTTTTATGGGTTCTTTGTGATCCCCAAAGGAAGAAACAAATAGATTGTTTCATAAAGAAGATTGAAAATAATAACCATCCTTACTAGAAATATAGAATTCGATTGTTGCTATCACTGGAATCTATATTGAATCCAAAAAAACAATAGTGAATCCATTTTGTTCTTATACACAGCTCTATTGTGTAGTTTTCCCCTATAGTTTTATCTCAATTGTGTATGTTTTTTTGTCAATGTCTATTTAAACATAAGCCTGTGACTCGTTTTAGATAGAGAAATGATCTAATTTTGACGTTGTGTAGGCTAAGTTAAGCTTCACCATACTATCTGTGGCTTATTTGAGAATTTGTCTAAGTGTCTTTTCTTATCACGGATACAGATAGTATATATCATTAAACTTAATGTAAATTTTGTCACTTCCATGGACTAAGAATGAGTCGATATTCACTGTTCAATTTTGTTAAGTGATGGAGGATACATTATGACTACCTGGAAAAATGACTTGAATCTGATGTTGGTATACCATGTAATAGGGTCAGATAAACGGGACATCCAAAACCAAAACAATTGAAAAAAAAATCAATTTGGCCAACTTAGTCTGATAGATCCGGCTGTTGGCCTAGTCCGTTTCCTGTGGATACCATAGGGTCGATTCAGACATATGGGGCACATCAAACCGACCAACCCATTTATTTTTTTTAAGAAATTTAAATATATTATTATATGATGTTACTTTGGCTTAATTTATTAATCTGTTAACCTCAACTCTTTCACTAAGTTTAGAATTCATTCAGTTTAGAATTCATTTATTAAAAAACTTCTTCAGCTTTAAGTGAATCACCATGTGAAAAGTCTCATTTTTCAAATTTTACTAAAATTTTTAACTTTTATTTTAAATCAAAGATTTATAACTAAATATGTGATTCAAATCATTCTTCTTAGACTTGAGGTCATTCATTTTTTATTCGAATCAAGCTCTTTTCAGTTGAACCCGTGATTCGAATCATTTATCTGAGGCTCAGGATTGTTCAATTTGATTCAGATCATTTTTTGAACTTGATCTGAATAAAAGACTCAAAAGTCACGTTCAGACTCATTTTATTCAATTTTCACTTTTTCAAAACTCATTCCATCATTCATTCTCTTTTAACCGTTACAAACTCTAATGTGAGAAAAAATTTAGACATCATCATCAATCATCTATATCCATCATCATCATCATCATCATTTATCATCTCTATTCATCACCACCATCAAGTTCACAATGGCATATGAGCTTGGATCCAAAGGAAGATTTGAAAGGCATAAGTACAAGAAACTAACTTCTACTTCCATTGATTATGAACCTCTGGTTCCAATTCCAAAGAGGTCAAGAACAAAGGTTCAAGGTGGTAAACCATTCGTGGATATGGTTTTGAGCAAGAAGGCCAAAATATCATCTGTTGCAGGTTCCTGTTCTTTGCCACTTTTCGTGTCCAATTGTAAGAGGGTCCGAAAATCTCACATGAGGGAGGGAGGTTATTGGGTGATCTGAATGATATTTTTCTTACCTTTTATTTCCTTCATTCACTTAATTTCTTTTTAATGCCATATAAGAAAAATAAATTAAACTAAAAATAAATTAAATCTAATTACCAAGTTAATCCTAATTAAATACACTAATTAATAAAATAAAAATAAAAGGATCAAACATGGATAAAAATCAGGCACAAAATTGTTCGAAAAAATAAATCGAATGCACCAAAATGAACAACGTGAAATAAATTTCTCGAAAACATTCAAGTTTTATCCAAATTTTGAAATAAAAAATGACCGGTTAAACGGGCTCAGGCTGATCAAAAATACGATCGAAAAAGTAGTCGAAAAATTAAAACGAGTACGTCAGGTTAAACTAAGTGAACCGTAGATTAAGAAAACTGACGTCCGCAAGCTCGATTTTGAAATTTTTCTCCCGTTAATTCGACGTACAGTTGAGAAACGATTCAACCGATCTCTCTGTAGAACTGAAAAATTATTTTGGTGAATATTTTAAGCGTTATGCGGGATAAAATGTATGATAAGTTAAGTATATAATGTGGATGTCTTGTGAATGTATTGAATTATTTATCGAATAATCGTGAATAGACAATCAGATGAAAATGAGTCGCTCTTAGACCATTTGCTTATGGTTCCTAATTACCATTAAAATTTTACAGAGATTCAGATGACGATGATACTCTTGATTGTTACCCTTGGACCTCTGAAACATGATGAAAATGGAATGAGCGATGCATTGAGATTGAGAAGACAAACCTTTTGGCTTCTCAACCAACAAATGACTGAATGAATATCATCAAGATCAGATAAAATAGCAGAACTCCTGACTTTTCATCTAAATCCTGATGAATGCTTTTAACTGATGTGATTCATGATAAAATGAAACAATTATGCTATGCTAATTCAGGTGGGAAAAATTTAGGGTAAAATTTAGGGTATGACACTAACATGTAACGTTTTTTAGTTAAGGGGATTGAAGCGAAATATTAAATTAAGTTAAGGGGATAAAAGTTGCATTCAACCTTTATTCTATTATTTTTTATTTTCAAAAAAAGAAAGCAATAATAATAATATCAAAATGTCATCAAGAATTGCAACAACAACTTGTTCAGCATGACATTAGCCCAAATCAAAGGTGCAACGACCGTAATACTCCAAACAACTACAGTAAAGATAATGTTGAATTGTAATTCCTTGTGTCGAAGTAGGTTGTTCGACGGAAGCAAGGGTGTGTCGAAGTGTCAAAGTCACTACTGAGAAAATTCTCTTTTAGTGACCGAATCAGTGACTGAAAAGTTTTGGTCACGCCGGCCACTGAATTAGCCACTGATTTTTACATCATGTTAGTAAAATTTTAAAAGTCACTAAATCGATCACTAAATAAAATTAGTCACCGAATTAGCAACTAAAATTTTGTGACCATAATATTCAATCACAAAGAAACATCTTTTTATAAAATTTATTTATTTGAAAAATTTAGTGACCAAAATTTTGGTCACTAGCCATTTTTTTCTTTTATAAATTACTCTCTTTCAATTTTACGCTTTCTTTTTTTGAATATTTTACATTTCTAAAATTTATTTTTTATTCAAATTTTTAATTTTAATATTTTAAAAAATAAATTATATATTTATATAAAAAATTGATAGAATAAATATTTAAATTTTACTAAAAAAAATATTTTAATAATAATAATTAAAATATCAATTTTGTTAATAATATGTATGGTAGTCCATGTATATGTTTGAAAAATGTTATCATGTGTCAGAGCGATACAAGTGCTAATGTATCTAATTGTGGAGCGAAGTATCTGAGTTTGATCCTCCATAGATGCGTATTTTGATTTATTTTACATTTTTTAACATATTAAAAACGGTCACAATATTGGTCTCTAAAATTCGGTCACTGAATAAGTCGCTAAAGGTTAGCGACTAGCACTTTTCAAACCGAAAATTGGAAGTCATTTTATTGGTCGATAAACGTAATAGTGGTCGATTTTTAAGCTTTTTCGGTCACTAGATGCGAAATTTTTAGAAGTGAGTATTAAGGAGTTAGCCTCAACGCGGATTTTTTACTTAGGCTCTATTTTATAGAGTTAGCAGAATTATGTATTTTGGACTTTATCTGAGGAGCAAGCAAACCAAACTCTATAAATAGGGAGTAACCCCTATCATTGTAAATAACACATACTTGCAATTGCAAAGAATAAAAATTCTCAATTTGAGAGCAGAGAGAAACTATGCAGGAATTTCTTCTTCTTCTTCCTTATTCAAAAATCCTAATTTCTATTTCTTCCCAGTTCAATTTTGTTTCTTTTCATTACCATTGTAAACCGAAATATTGCAACCAAGGTTGGTTGATTCACTCAACGGGAGAGTGAATAACAAGAGGAGTAATCAATCAGAAAGATTGATTCTTGTTCATCAAAATTCGGTTCGGAATTTTCCATAAGTTTTGGTGAATTTCTTGAAGGGAAATTGGTGAATTTCCAACATCTAGTATCTAGAGCATTGGTTGAATGATTCATGGAAAGCGAAACACGATGGTGATGAATCATCCGGACGTGCATTTTCTGGCGTGTCTTCCAATTCTGAAGAATCAGAATTATGAGATATGGTGTAAGCAGATGAATGTTGTCTTTTTCTATCAAGATCTTTGGGATCTTGTGAAGGAGCGAGCGACACCACTTGTAGCAAATATGGCGAATGAAGAAAAGGCTGCAAATAAAGAATTGAAGAAGAAGGATTATAAAGCTCTCTTTATAATCCATTAATATGTTGATGCAGACAATTTCGAAAATGTTAGTGATGTTGAATCAACGAAAGAAGCATGGGAAATTCTGGAAAAATCGTTTGGAGGCGCAGAAAATGTGAGAGAATTGAGGTTACAAACTCACAAAAGAACGTATGAATTGCTTCGGATGGAAGACAATGAAAGCATAATTGAATTTTTCACTAGGGTTATAAACTGGTGAATCAAATCAAAGTATATGGAGAAATGTTAACATCAAGATCAGTTGTTTCAAAGATCTTAAGGTCATTGGCTCCAAAGTTTGACCACGTGGTAGTAGCCATAGAAGAGTCGAAAGATTTGTCAACATTGACAAAGGAATAGCTTCAAGGGACGCTTGAATCTCATGAACAAAGAATGGCTGAAAGAGTTGTAGATAAGTCGAAAAGTGATATGGTTTTGCAAGTGCAATCAGCAAGAGAAAAGAAAGGCAAATGGAAGTGGTTCGTCAATAAAGGTATAGGAGGCTACAACAATTCAAATGGTCAAAATCAGCAAGAAGGAGGCTGGTTGAATCAAAGAAAGCCCTCATAACCAAAGCAACCAAAAGTCACATTCAGTGTTTCAACTGTTAGAAGTATAGTCACTACTCTAGTGATTGTCCTGAAAAACAAAAGAATCAAGATAATGATGCAAAGTTTTCAAAGCATGAAGAAGAAGAGATGTTTCTGATGGTCACAACAAGATATGAAGAAATATTCCAAGACCAATGGTACTTGGACTCAAGATGCTCATCACACATGAATGGTAGGAAGGATTGGTTTATCAATATGAAACCTTCAATGAAAAACATGGTAAATTTTGCAAATGATAATACTCTAACAACTGAAGGTATTGGTGATGTTCTGATTATGAGGAAATATGGCAAGAGGTCAGTAATTTCCAATGTATTGTACACACCAGGCATGAAAAGTAATTTGCTCAGCATATGGCAGTTGGTAAAAAGAACTACAAAGTGTCGATTGAAGACAAGATGATGAGAGTTCTCGACTCAAGTGGAAAGTTAATCTTGAAGGCGCATATGTCTCATAATAGAACCTTCAGGATTGAACTAAATATGATGGAGCACAAGTTCCTAGAAACTGCTACTAGCAGGGATGAATGGATATGCCACTATAGACTTGGCTATCTCAACTTCAAAGACATCAGAGATCTGAAGAGAAGAAATATGGTTTAAAGGTTACCAGAAATTGACATTCAAAAAATGAAGTATGTGAGGAATGTGTGTAGGCGAAACATCATAAGAATAGCTTCAACAAGGGTACAAGAAGCAAGTCGAAGGCAATCCTTGAAGTCATATACTCTGATGTGTGTGGTCCTATCCAGGTGGATTCGATTGGAGGTAACAGATGCTTTGTCACATTCATAGATGATTTCAGTAGAAAACGATGGACTTACCTGATCAAGAAGAAAAGTGATGTGATCGAGGTATTTTCCAAGTTTAAATCTATGGTTGAAAGACAAAGTGGTCGAAAGCTCAAAATTTTAAGGACTGATGGTGGTGGATAATTTTTTTCTCACATTTGATATCCTATTAGGATCATTTGACTCGACTTATCATCAAGTTTTCTTTCTCACATAACATGTCGAAATCTTGATGAATTTCAATTATGAGGATATATAGCACATAGACATGTGCCAGATCAGTTGAGAAGAAAACTTGATGACAAGTCGAGTCAAATGATACTAATAGAATATCATTTGACTGAAGGTTACAAGTTGTTCGACACAGTGAACAAGCAAGTAGTGTTCAGCAGGGACGTGATTATAGATGAGCTTAAGGAATGGAATTAGACTAAAAATATTGAGAAGGATTCAGTGAGAATCTTACGTGTAGAACCAACAAGTGAATTTGAAAGAGACTTTCGACAAGAAGAAGTCAGAGGTCAAGCAGGCCTCAAAGGACAAGATACATGCCTGCAAGTTTGCAAGAATGTGTGATTACATCATATGATGTGGTCGATGATGAAGGTGAGCTGGTATACTATGCTTTCTATGCAAATGTTGAACTAGTCAATGAAGTTAAAAAATTCAAGGATTCAAAATGAGTGAAAGAAATGAATGAGGAACTGGAGTCCATCGAAGTCGACAACACTTGGTCACTAGTCGAATTACCTCAAGGCAAGAAGGAAATTAATATGAAGTGGGTATACAAGGTGAAGTTGAATCCCAAAGGTGAAGTAACTCGAAACAAGGCAAGGCTTGTGGCAAAAAGATTTCTTCAGAAGGAAGGAATCGACTTCGATGAAGTTTTTACACCTGTTGCTAGGATCGAAACAATCAGGTTGGTTATTGGTCTAGCAGACATGAGCAATTGGCACATATGTAAGATGGATGTGAAATATGCATTCCTGAATGAACCTTGAGATGAAGAAGTTTATGTTACAAAACCAGTTAGGTTTGTGAAACATGGTGAAGAAAGAAAGGTATACAGGTTGCATAAAGCCTTGTATGGACTTAAGCAAACTCCAAGAGCTTGGAAAAAGAAGATAAACAATTTCCTAAGGGAGAATGAATTTGTGTAGTGCATAACTGATCATGGAGTATATGTAAGAAGAAGAAATATTGAGTTTCTTATACTATGTCTCTATATCGATGGCCTGTTGATAACATGAAGTTGCAAGAAAGAGATCTAAGATATCAAACATGACCTAAGTGAGGAGTTTGAAATGTCACACTTGGGTAATCTTTATATTTCCTTGGCATCGAATTCTACAAGAGTAGTAGAGGCTTGATGATGCACCAAAGAATATAAATAGGTGAAATACTCAAGAGATTTGAGATGCAAGATTGTAACCCAACTTCGACTCCAGTTGAGTCCAAATTGCAATTGTTGAAAGACACAAATAAAGATGATGTTTATCCAATGCAATACAGAAGACTCATTAGATCACTTTGTTACCTTTGTCACACAAGGTCTGATCTAGCATACAATTTAGGTATGGTGAGTAGATTCATGGAGAATCCAAAGGTATCACACCTAACAACGACAAAGAGGATACTAAGTTATCTGAAAGGAACTTTCGACTATGGCATTTTGTTTCCTGCAGCCGATAAAGGAAAATAATGCAAGTTATTGGGATACAGGGAAGTGATGCTAAGGATAGAAAACCCACATTTGGTTATATGCTTATGCTAGATGGTGCACCAATTGCTTGGAGTTCGAGAAAAGAACCGGTAGTAGCATTGTCTTTGTGTGAAGCAAAGTACATAGATGTTTCTCTTTGTGCATGTCAAGCAACTTGGATGGTGAATTTGGTCAAAGAGATTACAAGGAAGAATCATGGATAGATTACCATGAAGAACGACATCATGTCTACCATTAATCTGGCGAAGAATCCGATAGCGCATGGAAATTAGGTTCCATTATCTTCGAGAGCAAGTAGCTTAAGAGAAGATGAACTTGGAATATTGTAGAATTGAGAATCAGATTGCAGATATTATGACGAAAGAAGTGCAGGTCGAAGTTTAAGAAGTTAAGGTCTATGATGAATATAGATAACTTAGACACAACGAATAAGGTAGTGTGTTGAATTTTAATTCCTTGTGTCGAAGCAGGTTGCTCGACAGAAGCAAGGATGTGTCGAAACACCTAGGTGTCAAAGTGTTAAGGAGTTAGCCTTAACATGAATTTTTTACTTAGGTCCAATTTTATAGTGTTAGCAGAATTAGGTATTTTGGGTTTTGCTTGAGGAGCAAGCAAACCAAACTCTATAAAGTAACCATTATCATTGTAAATAACACATACTTGCAGTTGCAAAGAATAAAAATTCTCAGTTTTAGAGGAGAGAGAAACTCTGCAGAAATTTATTCTTCTTCTTCTTCCTTATTCGAAAACCCTAATCTCCTATTCTTCCCAATTCAATTTTTTTTCTTTTCATTACCATTGTAAACTGAAATCTTTCAACCGAGGTTGGTTGATTCACTCGACTGAAAAATGAAAAATAAGAGGAGTGATAAATCAGAAAGATGATTCTTGTTCATCAAGATTTGATTCGGAAATATCCATAGGTTTTGGTGAATTTTTTAAAGAGAAATTGGTGAATTTCTAACATATAGCATCTACAATAGGGCCAATTTAAAAATATACTTTTTACTAACGAAGTGACATTAAAACTTTCATTTTCCTTTATCTCTCCGCATGCAAGGCTTTTTCAAAATTCTCATTTAAATAACAAAACAACCACATAAGCATTTGACAAATCTCAATAATTTCATTCATAAAATGTATATGTATATTCTTGTAATTCTCATCAAAGGTATATGTATATGCTTGTAATTCTTTAATGCTAGATTGATGACACTGAAACTCACCGTATTTTCGACTCCGATTTCACATGCATTTTAGTAGTTTTATTGTCATTTTGCTGTGTTATTACTATGTTTCCCTTTGTTTTCAGGTTTTTACTTTAATCGGAGCCCCGATCGAGAAAATGAGTGAAAAAGAGCTAAAAATCCTAAAATTCAGCATTTTGTACTTGTGGTTCCCATTATGGCTGGCGCCATAGACCCTGCCATGACGTGTCCTAGATCAACTTCCCTCAACTGCCACGTCCCCTACTACTTCCACTAATGCACCTCAGATTGGCCTTGTGGAGGGCGCCATGGCCTTGTGGCGGGCGCCACAAGAGGAAACGTTTTCCCTCCCATTTTCAAGTTGAAGGGCATCCTTGTCATTTCCATCATTTTACTTGCTTATAAATAGAAACTCGAATTCACTTGTTTAGGCATCCAAACTTAGAACAGAGGCAAACTCAGAGCAAAATTTGTTTCACTTAGGCATATATTCAGTATTTTAAAGTGGTAATCGCTTCGCATTGGGGTGTTACCACAATTGTGTAATCGAGTTTTGTGATTGGGTCTGTAATCGAGTTTGGAGCACTTTGGAAGGAAGTTAATCCTGCTGCCATTTTCATTTCCGCTTCGCATTTTATTCAACCCTCCGATTGGAGCAGGTTTTTATTACTTTGCCTTTATCTATTTTATTTTCCCACACTGGCACTTTACTTTATTTATTTTCTCGCACTCGCTTTACTTTATTTATTTCTCGCACTCGCTTTACTTTATTTATTTCTCGCACTCGCTTTACTTTTATTTACTTTCCGCACCCGCACTACTTTTATTTACTTTCCGAACTCGCACTACTTTTATTTACTTTCCGCACTCGCACTACGTTTATTTACTTTCTGCACTCGCACTACTTTTATTTACTTTCCGCACTCGCACTACTTTTATTTACTTTCCGCACTCGCACTACTTTTATTTAATTTTAAATGCACCTTTACTTTACCATGTCTAACTAAATCTATAAGGTTAGAATATGAGGATCGTAATTGAACCGATAATCTGTACAATTGTTCGTAGAAATACTTAAGGGCTATTTTAACTTTCAACTTAAGTTTTCCCGCACTTAATTTCTGTTGGGTAAGATCGAAAGTCGTCCAACGTCTTTTTAAACATAATTGTTTTTAACTATTTCAAAAACAGCGAAAGCGCTTTGTTTAGTTCATTAGGAGTTTTTAACTTAAGAAGAAAAGTGATTTTAAAACTATTTTCGGACGCGTTTATAAGTTTAGAGTCTGGTTCGTTAGAACCTCTTTTGGTTAAGAAATCCAGGTTAGAATACTTTTCAACTTAGTCAAGATACTATATTTCTTAAAAATAGGTTTACTACTCTAACGCAATGCGCGCCTTTTTATAAGTGACAATAAGAGGGTTTGATTAGGGAGTAAAACTCGGTTCTGAATACGCGAAAGCGACAGTTCCTGTTAAATTAGTTCTTTTCAAAGTAGGAAACACTGCCCATAAGTAGTTCTATTAGCAAGTACTTGGATTATTAATTGATTATGTGAATTACATTTGAGCCTGTCTTTATCAATTGAACTTTATTTAATACCTTACTTTTCATTGCACACTCTAAAAAACCCCTATTTTGATTACCTAAGATAAACACCATAACAATAGATAACGATAGATTGACACCATGTCTCTGTGGATTCGACAATCTTTTATATTACTCTGACGCGTTTGTATACTTGCGAAAAGCACGCATCAAGTGTTTGGCACTGTTGTCGGGGATCAATTTCGTCAAATTTCATTACCCTGTTGTTATATCATTTAGACTTAGGTTAGTACCCGCCGGTCAATGCGAAGAACTCGCAGCACCGGAAGATTAGTATACCCTCTGGCGGAACCTGAACGTTACGCTCGCGCACGTTTATTCTTTCATAGAATTAGGAGAGCTATGGCCGAAGATCAAAACCAAAGACCTCTTAAGGATTTTGCTCAACCATCCAACGAAGAACCTAGTTCTAGTATAGTAAATCCAACTATCCCAGCTAATAATTTCGAACTTAAACCATCCCTGTTGCAACTTGTGCAACAGAGACAATTCGCAGGTCTCGCTACTGAGAACCCGAACCAACATTTAAAAATATTTCTCCAATTAGCAGACACTTTGAAAACCAATGGAGCTTCTCCTGAGGCGATTCGGTTAAGATTATTCCCTTTTTCCCTCGGAGATAAAGCCCTATCATGGTTAGATTCCCTTCCACCCAATTCCATTACGACTTGGGATAACCTTAGAAGAGTATTCTTTGCTAGATACTTTCCCCCGAGTAAGACCACCGTTCTTCGAAACCATATAACTAGATTTACCCAGAACCAAGGAGAATCGTTGTTCGAAGCTTGGGAGAGATATAAAGAGTTG
Organism: Lathyrus oleraceus; assembly: GCF_024323335.1. Lineage (NCBI taxonomy): Eukaryota > Viridiplantae > Streptophyta > Magnoliopsida > Fabales > Fabaceae > Lathyrus > Lathyrus oleraceus. The sequence continues at coordinate 189,817,633 of NC_066580.1, read as the reverse complement.
TTAAGAGCATGCCCACATCATGGCTTAGAAAATTGGTTAATCATTCAAACCTTCTATAATGGATTCACTATAACACTAAGATGACCATCGACGCTGCCGCAGGCGGTGCTCTGATTAACAAACCTTATCTTGAAGCTAGTGCCCTCATCGAGGATATGGCTCAAAACCATCAACCATGGGGAGTCGAACGAGCGACAGTTGAGAAGAAGGAAGCCCAAGGAGGAGTGCATGAACTAAGCTCTATAGACATGATGCAAGCTAAAATGGACGCATTAGCCCTTAAAGTCGAGCATATGTGCATAAACCCAAATACTGCAGCCGCAGTTTCGTCGGATTGTGAGATATATGGAACCAAAGGACACCAATCTGCAGAATGCAGTCTATTAAACAAAACCCACTCTGAGCAAGTGAACTACACCCAAGGGAACCCATATTCGAATACCTATAACCTTGGATGGAGGAATCACCCGAACTTTTCCTATAAAAACAATAACCCTATCCAAAATAATGCACCTCCGAGACAACCTGGTTATCAAGCCCCAAGGCCGAATCAACCTATGCAACCTGTGCCACCAAAGCCGAGCCTTGAGAAAATCATGGAAAATTTTATCACCGCTCAAACCCAACAAAACAAAGAGTTCATGAACCAAAACATTCATCTTAATGAACTAATTACCCAGTTAGGAACCAAGGTTGACCAAATAGTTACTCATACCAAAATGCTTGAAACCCAGATCTCTCAGGTAGCTTTAAACCAAGCCCCCCAAACCACACCTGGAGGACAGTTCCCTGGACAACCTCAACAGAATCCAAGAGGGCAAGCCAATGCCATTACCCTACAAAGTGGGAACGCTTACGATGAGCCACCAAACCCAAGATTGAGTGAACTTGAAACTTCTAAGGAATATACCAAACCCCTGGACGAAGTAAAGAAACCAGAGGAATCTAGAAACCAGGAAGGTCAAGAAAAAGGAGAAAAACCTAAAGATAAAACTTATGTACCACCCCCACCATATAAACCACCTATACCACCATATCCACAAAGACTCAAACAAACCCAGATCAATAACCAGTATCAAAAGTTTATTAAAGTTATAGAAAAACTTCACGTAGAAATCCCTTTCGCAGAAGCCATCACCCAAATACCTTCTTATGCAAAGTTTCTCAAATACATCCTTACCAACAAACGTAGACTAGACGATCTGAAGCCCTTGGAATGCAATTCTATTTTCGAGAATAAATTAGCAAAAAAGGATAAAGATCCTGGAAATTTCTCCATTCCTTGTCTTTTGGGTAGTCATGTCATCGAAAAAGTTTTTCTAGACTTAGGAGCTAGTGTGAGCTTAATGCCTTTAGCAGTTTGTGAGAGGTTAAACTTAGGAGAATTACAGCCTACTAAGATGTTACTTCAATTAGCCGATAGATCTGTTAAGTATCCGATAGACATTTTAGAAGATGTCCCTGTTAGGATAGGTCATTTATTTATCCCTACTGATTTTGTTGTCATGGACATCAAAGAAGACAATGATATACCAATCCTTCTAGGTAGACCGTTCTTATCAACTGCTGGAGCCATAATAGATGTCAAGAGAAGAAAGTTGACCTTTGAGGTAGGTGACGAGAAAATAGAATTTATACTTTCGAAATTTCTTATGGCACCTATGATAGAAGATGCATGTTATGCCTTAGATATCATTGATGAGTGCGTTAGGGAATTAGAACAAGAAGAAATCATTAAAACAATTAAGTTACCATCAACCCCCAAAATGAAAGATAATGACTTTAGAAAGCCCTACATCGATGATAACCTTTACGAATATTTATCCCTTACCCCAGATCCTATGCCATGCCCTAAGAAACCAATCTTAGAACTTAAGGAACTGCCTAAGAATCTGAGATATGAGTTCCTCGATGACGAGATGAACCGTCCAGTTATAGTCAGTGCTACCTTGAGCCAAGAGGAAACGAACCAACTTTTAGACGTTTTACGAAGATATCCCTCTGCCTTAGGATATAATATCTCTGACCTGAAAGGTATAAGCCCATCTGTATGCATGCATCGGATTTCGCTCGAAGAAGATTCAAAACCCTCCAGAGAACATCAGAGAAGAATAAACCCTATAATGAGTGATGTTGTTAAAAAGGAAGTTCTTAAGTTACTTGAGGCAGGTATAATCTATCAGATCTCGGAGAGTAAGTGGGTGAGCCCTGTGCATGTATTACCTAAAAAGGGAGGCATCACAGTCGTGCAAAACGATAAAGACGAACATGTAGCAAAACGTTTAGAAGGAGGATGGCGGATGTGTATAGACTATAGAAAATTAAATAAAGCAACCAGGAAGGACCATTTCCCCTTACCATTTATAGACCAGATGTTGGAGCGTCTAGCCAGACACTCTTACTTCTGCTATCTAGATGGATACTCTGGATTCTTCCAAATACCTATTCACCCCGAAGATCAAGAAAAAACTACCTTTACATGCCCTTATGGAACTTTTGCCTACAGACGAATGCCATTCGGCCTCTGTAATGCCCCAACTACTTTCCAACGCTGCATGATGTCAATCTTTGCTGATTACCTAGATGGTATCATGGAAGTGTTTATGGATGATTTCTCGGTTTGCGGATTTGATTTCCACAATTGTCTTGCTAACCTTGAGAAAATCCTGGAGAGATGCGTGGAGATGAACCTTGTACTAAATTGGGAAAAGTGTCATTTCATGGTGACCGAAGGAATTGTTTTAGGACATATAGTTTCCGAAAAAGGTATAGAGGTAGATAGAGCTAAAATAGAAGTAATAGAAAACCTAAAACCACCCAAAACTATTAGAGAAGTCCGAAGCTTTCTTGGACACGCTGGATTCTACCGGCATTTTATTAAGGACTTCTCCAAAATAACTAAACCTTTAACTAGACTTTTAATGAAAGATGCTGAATTCATTTTCGCTGAAAAATGTAATGACGCATTTAATCTTTTAAAGCAAGCACTAATATCAGCACCCATTATGAAACCACCTGATTGGTCAGAACCTTTTGAGATAATGTGCGATGCTAGTGATTATGCGGTTGGAGCCGTTCTAGGACAAAGGAAAGATAAAAAATTACATGCCATTTATTATGCCAGTAGAACCCTAGACGTTGCCCAACTTAACTACGCAACAACTGAAAAAGAATTACTCGCTGTAGTTTTCACTATAGACAAATTTAGATCTTATCTAGTAGGAGCAAAAATTATAGTTTACACTGATCATGCCGCCATTCGTTACCTATTAAGTAAAAAAGATGCCAAGCCCAGGTTACTCCGATGGATTCTGTTACTACAAGAGTTTGATTTAGATATAAGAGATAAAAAAGGCACTGAAAATGTAGTAGTTGATCACCTTTCTAGGCTAGAACATCTAAAATCAGACTTAGTACCCATAAACGATGATTTTGCCTATGATAGACTGATAGCTAGACTAGAAACCATTGAAGATGATAGCCTAGCCACTCATGAGCACTTCCAAAATTCCTTAGCAGTAAGTAACGTACCCTGGTATGCAGACTTTGTTAATTACCTAGCTGCTGATATCGTACCCCCTGATCTTGACTACCACCGCAAGAAGAAATTCTTCCACGATGTGAGAAAATTTTATTGGGACGAACCGCTCCTTTTCAATAGGGGTAAAGATGGCATCTTTCGCCGTTGCGTTCCAGAAGAAGAAGTAAATAGTATAATAGAGCATTGTCATTATGCACCATATGGTGGACATGCGAGCACCTCTAAGACATACGCCAAGATTCTTCAAGCTGGCCTATTCTGGCCTACCATGTGGCGTGATGTCTATGCTTGCATTGTCAAATGCGACAGATGCCAACGCACTGGAAACATTTCAAGGCATGACGGAATGCCTCTAAGAAACATTCAGGAAGTAGAACTCTTCGACGTATGGGGTATAGATTTCATGGGACCTTTCCCACCATCCTTAGGAAACAGGTATATCTTAGTAGCTGTAGACTACGTATCTAAGTGGATTGAAGCCATAGTTGCACCCACAAACGATACTAGGGTGGTGATTAAGCTATTTAAAAACTATATATTCCCTAGATTTGGAACACCACGTTTAGTCATAAGCGATGGAGGATCACACTTCATACCGATAATATTTGATAAACTTTTAAGAAAATATGGAGTTAGGCATAGAGTAGCAACACCATACCACCCACAGACTAGTGGCCAAGTAGAAGTATCCAATAGGGAGATAAAACAAATCCTAGAGAAAATAATTTCAATATCTAGGAGAGACTGGTCTCAGAAGCTTCAAGAAGCATTATGGGCCTATAGAACCACTTTCAAAACCCCTATAGGAACTACTCCCTACCAGCTAGTTTATGGAAAATCCTGTCACTTACCTTTTGAGTTAGAGCATAAGGCCTATTGGGCCATTAAAACTTTGAATTTAGACTACCTGACCGCTGGAGAAAAGTGTATCCTTGACATTCATAAACTAGAAGAACTTAGGCAATCTGCCTACGAGAATGCAAAAATATACAAAGAGAGAACAAAAGCCTGGCACGACAAAAGAATAGTAAAGAAAAACTTCAATATAGGCGACCATGTTCTCCTTTTTAACTCTAGGTTACGACTCTTCCATGGGAAGCTACGCTCAAGATGGACTGGCCCTTTCGAAGTATCCAAGATTCTGAGATCCGGAGCCGTAGAAATCAAGAACGAAACCTGTAGCCCATTCATTGTAAATGGACAAAGACTGAAGCTCTACGAAGGAGGAGACATTCCAACATACTACTCAAGCCACACTCTGGTTGATCCACCGATTCCTACTACTACAGGTGTATAAATTCTTATCGTCAAGCTAATGACGTTAAACAAGCGTTGCGTGGGAGGCAACCCATGGTTTTTCATTTTACTTTTTCGCCTTTATTTAATTTTATTTTATTTTATTTTATTTTATTTTCATCGAGACTAAATATTTGAATGATTTGTATTTTCAGGATCCCTTTCTAACTTTCACAGGATGCAGGATTTCGACGATATGCACGTGGCCTATAGAGATGACGCACAGAGAGAGCGCTACATTGCTCTTTATCAGCGTCCTATGGCGCCCACATGTTATCCAGATCAGCACTGCATGGAAGCACTGGGCATTGAGCCAAGTATCCGATTTCTGAGCCACCAGCTCCACTGGGACGAGTTCGCTGACGATCTGAGCAACACCTATAGGAATTTGACATTGGAGTTCCTCAGTTCATTTGACTATGACCCTTACTCTGGACCGGATGGGTATGCTGCTTTCAGGCTTTTTGGAGTTGAGTACTCTTTCAGCCAGAAAGAGTTCGGTGACCTATTGGGTTTCCAAACCACTCCTGACGCTATCCCTGAGACACCTATGGGATACTTTCTGGGGAAGGAAGTGGAGAAGTTCTGGACTGACATATCAAGTGGAGGAAGCCAGGATCCTTCTACTCAGTTATCCCAGGCTATACATAACCCTGCTTTTAGATACTTTCAGATAATACTGGCACATTCCTTCCTAGGAAAACCAGATGCCGAGACATTACTGAATGAGGAGGAGATCTTCCTACTATTTTGTGCATCCCAGTCTTGCCCAGTAACATGTGGGAACTTTCTGTTATGTGGCCTCAGCGGTGTTTCCAGATCGACCGAAGGAGTCATACATGTAGGAGGGATCATCACACAGATTGCTATCGCTTTAGGTCTATCTCGCAAGTTGTTACATCTCCGGATCTACTGTGGGTACACTACCATGGACATCGACTTCTATTTAACCAGAGGGTTGATGAGGAGAGCCTCTTTCCACCCATGTCAGTTTAGATTGCTAGTCGACAGTGAGGCGGTTCATTATTTTACACTACTTGATCCTATGATGACTAGTGTGCATGATCTAGCGAACTGGAGTTATGCTCTAGAGGGTCATGGAGAGACTATCGAGGAGCCGAGATCACCACCTATTGTTGAGTATACGCCTACACCACCTTCTCACAGGATCACTGTATTCTCTAACAATCTATCATTGCAGACCCCAGACATCCGCACCCAGATTGCAGAGTGTCGTAGAGAGATTGCAGAGCTTAGACGGGAGGTGGCTGACCTCACCTTACAGATGGGAGTATCTGATCTCACACACGCTACCGAGGCAGACTGTTTATATCAGGAGATTGCAGAGCTTAGGCAAGAGGTAGCCATGCTCTGTGGATCTACTCAGGAAGACGAACCCCCTACTATCTGATCTTACCATTTCATTTTATTTTATCTCTTTTTATGCTTATATTTTTCGCATTTACATAACTCATTTTATATCATTGCATTTGGGATATTTTATTAACTATGTCAACACATTGATATTTCTACTTTTATATATATATATATATATATATATATATATATATATATATATATATATATATATATATATATATGTTTTATGTTTGTTTATTATATTTATGCTTTTATTATAATTTAGTTATATTAATTGTTTATTTAATTTAATTAGTCTAATGTTTAATTTTTATTTTATTTTTATTTTTATAAAATTATGCAAGCCTCATGTTACTAGGAAATCACAAGACAAATGCTATCCGGACCCCCCAAGCCAAAAGACAACGAGAAGCCCAAGCCAAAGGACCAAAATCCGGCCCAACCAGATTTCGCCTTGTGGTGCCCGCCATAGACCCTGTGGCGCCCGCTACAACGTCTGTATAAGCTCGGGGCAGACTCCTTTTCTTCACCATTTTCACACCTTCAAACCTTCAAAACCCATTTTTCCACCTTGCAAAAACGTCCTTGAATCCACAAAAAGCTCACACCTTTCTCATCCTCACACCATCCAAATCATTTTCCCGATTTCCATTTTCATTTTCATCCATCGGATTTCATAAAAATCCAACCTTTTCACAACCCACTTCATTTTCTTCGTCTCATTACAAGAGCTACACAATGGAGTTTAATGGATTCATTCTTCGAGGAGGGAGATCGGGAGATAGGCAAAGGAAGAATATCGAACGGTTGCAAAATCGGGAGATCCTCCCGACAAGGTATGTTGATGAAAATTGTCTCTATACTTTAGGTATCTACCATAGCATATTTCATTTATTAGATAATTTAGGTTTGCATAATTTCTTTTCAAACAAAGAACCTACCTATGAGCGATTGACAATCGAATTTTTAAGTTCTTTAATATATATTGTCAATCCTAACACTGCTAACACAATTGGTACTGTCAGATTTAGAATGTTTGCTGTTGAATATGAATTCAGTACCGACGAACTAGCATGCTTGTTAGGAATCCCTCATGGGGATGGTGTTATTTGTGAGGCCCCTTTAGATTCGGATTGGTCAGTCGAGGTGTTTTCCTTCTGGCAGAGATTGTCAAACACTTCTATAAATTCTTTTGAAGGAATTCTTGCCTCGACTATCCATAACCCGACCATCAGAGTTTTTAGATATTTGTTGGCATGTACTATTTTTGGCTGGGAGAATCCAAATAAGGTAAATGCTAGAGAGCTTCTATTTTTGCAAGGAAGCCTCACAAATAGACGAATTAACTCGGTCCCGTTCATGCTCGCTCATATGACTTTAACTTTAAATAAAGCGGGACCGACTGTTTTCGGAGGACTGATTACGTCTCTTGTTCGGGCGCTTAACCTTAATAATGAGATAGCTACCCTAGATCCCTTACCTCCTCGCACAATTAACCTAAAACTTCTGAGAGACATAAAATTGTGTCATTTGAGGAGAAATGGAGGCTATGTGCTTATGGTTCATGGTGTAGCTATCCCATCTGTTGTTTTACCATGCACTAGACGTACTGATGTACGAGATGAAAGGAATTGGACCTACGTTTTAGATGCTTCACCTGTTTTGGGTCCTCTTCCTCCTAATGTTTCTAATGAGGCGGGACATGACACTGATGAAGAATATGATCGGAGAGAGAGATCTCCCGTACCTGATGTGTCCCCCCATCATCCTTCACCACCATACACCGCACCATCTTCTTCTTCTGCAGGTACCACTCCTGGCTTTTGTATTACAGAGGAGATGTGGCGTAACCACATGGCTAGAGAGAAAAGGCGTGATGACCTACTCTCTACCATCCAACAACAATTGGCGGATAACATGAGCTTCATGCAAGAATCACAGTGGAGGACAGATAGATCCTATGATACTGTTTTACAGTCCCTGCTTACGATTACAAATACGCAAGCCCGTCAGCAACAATACCACCATCAACATATTGCACTCATCGAAGCCACTCAAGGTTCCATTTTGGGTAACCTTCGAGAGGTGAGGACCGCTCAGGATGCCTTACAGGTCAGGATGGTTCAGCGAGACCGTCGTCGTACCCGATCCCGTCGTCCACCTCAGGATGGCGAAGGCACCAGTGGTCAGCAGTAGGTTGTCAGGTAACTCTTCCCTTATCTTATTTCGAAACATTAGGGACAATGTTCGATTTAAGTGCGGGAGGAGCCTTTATCGCTTTTCTTTTATTTTCAGTTAGTTTGTTCATTTTCTTTGCTGTTTTTAGATAGTTTGTTTATCTTTATTGCTTTTTGTTTACTTTATTTTATTTTGCTTTTAGTTTAAGTGTCTTAGATGATGCATGAGTCTGACGAGTCACCAAATATAGTGTATCTTTAGTACAGTCTAATCTCCTCATACCTTTAGCCTTACCAAAAATTTTTGCAAAAGAAAACAGTGTTATTCCGAAAGTTTTTGGGTTTTAAAGACGGGTTTGAGTAAGGATGCGGTGACTTGGGAGAACTTTTTGAAACATCAGTATTATTTTAGCACCATAGACTTCGTAAATATATGAATCATTCCCGAAACCCCATATACCATGGCCTTAATCATCATTTCAGTATAAGTCCTCAGTAGTTTATCTCAGCAGTTAGCTCCGGCCTACGCATCCTCTACGTAGGGGACCGATGCAAATAAGTGAATGATTCAGCAAAATAAATAAAAGAAAGCAAAAAGGTAACTCAGGTATAGGTAACCCTCACAAAGTCATTTAAACCAAAGACTTGTAAAAATTTGCTACAAAAAGAAAAAGAAAAAGAAAAACTTACCCGCTGCTAGTTGGCTCAGAGGTATCTGGCGCTGAACTCGGTATGGCGGATTACGATCCGATCCCCCACAACTGCAGTTGGGTCAAATAAAAGGGTTTACACAAATTTATGTGCCAGAAACCCCATGTTTAGATCATAATCACTAACAGGTCACTCTTCTATGAAGCATGTACGGATAACGGGCTTAATGTGATTGCGCCTGAATGAAAAGGACACAAAAAGAGATGAAGAGGCAGGCCTAGGTATTGTGGGATAATATGGGTTGATTAATATAGGAATGAAGTTTATGTCCGTATTTGAGGATTAGTGTCATCATGATACCCTTAGTTCACTCAGTTAGTACCTATCACTGCATCCCGACTTAAACTTAGAAATCTTTTAACCTAAAGCACTCGTTTACACCAGTTTTTCTTCTATGAGCTTTTTAATGTTTTGCTTGAGGACAAGCAAAGGTTTAAGTGTGGGAGAGTTTGATGACACTGAAATTCACCGTATTTTCGAATTCGATTTCACATGCATTTTAGTAGTTTTATTGTCATTTTGTTGTGTTATTACTATGTTTCTCTTTGTTTTTAGGTTTTTACTTTAATCGGAGCCCCGATCGAAAAAGGAGTGAAAAAGAGCTAAAAACCCTAAAATTCAGCATTTTGTACTTGTGGCTCCCACTGTGGCTGGCGCCATAGACCCTGCCATGACGTGTCCTAGCTCAACTTCCCTCAACTGCCACGTTCCCCACTACTTCCACTAAGGCGCCTCAGATTGGCCTTGTGGAGGGCGCCACAAGAGGAAAAGTTTTCCCTCCCATCTTCAAGTTGAAGGGCATCCTTGTCATTTCCATCATTTTACTTGCTTATAAATAGAAACTCGAATTCACTTGTTTAGGCATCCAAACTTAGAACAAAGGCAAACTAAGAGCAAAATTTGTTTCACTTAGGCATATATTCAGTATTTTAAAGTGGTAATCGTTTCGCATTGGGGTGTTACCACAATTGTGTAATCGAGTTTTGTGATTGGGTTTGTAATCGAGTTTGGAGCACTTTGGAATGAAGTTAATCCTGCCGCCATTTTCATTTCCACTTCGCATTTTATTCAACCCTCCGATTGGAGCAGGTTTTTATTACTTTGCCTTTATCTATTTTATTTTCCCGCACTCGCACTTTACTTTATTTATTTCTCGCACTCGCTTTACTTTTATTTACTTTCCGCACTCGCAATACTTTTATTTACATTCCGCACTCGCACTACTTTTATTTACTTTCCGCACTCGCACTACCTTTATTTACTTTCCGCACTCGCACTACTTTTATTTACTTTCCACACTCGCACTACTTTTATTTACTTTCCGCACTCGCACTACTTTTATTTAATTTTAAATGCACCTTTACTTTACCATGTCTAAATAAATCTATAAGGTTAGAATGTAAGGATCGTAATTGAACCGATAATCCATACAATTGTTCGTAGAAACACTTAAGAGATATTTTAACTTTCAACTTAAGTTTTCCCGCACTTAATTTCCGTTGGGTAAGATCGAAAGTCGTCCAATGTCTTTTTAAACTTAATTGTTTTTAACTATTTCAAAAATAGAGAAAGTGCTTTGTTTAGTTCATTAGGAGTTTTTAACTTAAGAAGAAAAGTGATTTTAAAACTATTTTCGGACGTGTTTATAAGTTTAGAGTCTGGTTCGTTAGAACCTCTTTTGGTTAAGGAATCCAGGTTAGAATACTTTTCAACTTAGTCAAGATATTATATTTCTTAAAAATAGGTTTACTACTCTAACGCAATGTGCGCCTTTTTATAAGTGACAATAAGAGGGTTTGATTAGGGAGTACAACTCGGTTCTGAATACGCGAAAGCGACAGTTCCTGTTAAATTAGTTCTTTTCAAAGTAGGAAACATTGTCCATAAGTAGTTCTATTAGCAAGTACTTGGATTATTAATTGATTATGTGAATTACATTCGAGTCTGTCTTTATCAATTGAACTTTATTTAATACTTTACTTTTCATTGCACACTCTAAAAAACCCCTATTTTGATTACCTAAGATAAACACCATAACAATAGATAACGATAGATTGACACTTGGTCTTTGTGGATTCGAAAATCTTTTATATTATTCTTACGCGTTCGTATACTTGCGAAAAGCACGCATCATAGATGAGGTGACAGAGTATCAGACGATAATGAAATCATTTGACGAATCTCAATTACTTCATGTATTTGGCGTTTCTTGTTCATTTTTGGTGGCGTAGAAGGTGATAGAGTTGTGGTACCAACAATATATGACGAAGTTGGAGCAGTAAGAGGTGGAGAAGATTCCATATATGATTCAAAACAAGAATAAAATAACAATAAACACAAAGTAAAAGAATGAAATATTATTGTAGGTTTTTGTGTTGTTATATGTTATGGGTTTGAGGCATTAGAGGCAATACCATGTTTATTTTGATCTTACATTTTTTTTTAGCCATATGACCTAGTTTTTCATAATTGAACAAAAGAAAACACTTGTGTTATTTTTGTATGGTGGTGATTTTTTAAAGGAATAATGAAATGCATTAATCGAAATTGGCCTCAAAGGCTTTTATTACATCCTTGTTGGCCTTAGCCAACCACAGTAGGTTATCATGACGATGATTGTTGTTTAGAAATTATGATGATTGGGGTCCTAGAATGATTTTTATTCTTAATTCGGTTTACAATATTGTTATTTTTATTCTTTAATGATTTTTCAAATGACTTCAGAACCGCACCAAATTTATTTTTGTTCTTTAAAACAAACAATACATTTTATTTTTGATGTTGTCTATGAGATTCTTCTTCAATTAGTGGTGAGTAATCAGACTCTCGATTGAAAATTCTTGTTTTCTAGCGAAGCAAAAATTTTAAAAATCTTTTAAACCAATTGGTAGCTTTTTTAAAGCAAATTGAGATTGTTCATATAATGACATACTTTTAGTAACGATCTTGTGAGCAATCTTTTGAGGTTCATGACATTGAGCCTACCTGAACATTTCATCTACCATCTGATACTTCTAATAATGACTAATAACACACTTCTTTGCTCCCGCCTATTCGATATCATACTTCTTTTTCAAATCTTCCCAAACTTATTTTTCAGTAATTATTTAACAATCGTACATATCATCGGCATGTCCATTCAAATTATTACTTTTGAAGAGATACTCATTCTTTTTCCATATGGTGATTTGTTTTCTCAACTGTAAATATTTTTCTTTAATATGTGCATCAGATTCAGTTTCATTTGAATCAACTGATTCATCTGAATCAATAGATTTCTCAATCTTAGTATGTTCGTTTGATCTAGCAAGAACAACAAGAATGCCATTGATCAAAATATTGGCAATTTTTTTAAAGGTTTAGAAAAATTGCATTTTCTTTGTGTTGAGTTTAGCCCCTGCGGTACGGTTTAGAGGTATTATTGTAATATGGATCATTAGTATCCCTATATATGCTTGTAACATTGAAACTCTGATGTGTGTAATTCAGACCAAACCAATAAAATGAAACTATAATTATTCTATAGTCGTAGACATAGGCAATTTGACCAAACTACGTGAACAAAACTTTTGTGTGTTTTTCTCTACTCTAATATGTATTCGTGTGTCTATTCTAATACTTTCTTAACAATATTTCAATTGAATTTCATCATAGTTGAACAATTTGTCAGAGACGGCGACAAAAGTATAATTAATTTCTTCGATGGCCATGGCAGTTCGAAATGTCTTAAAATTATTGCTTTTCGTTTTAAAAACCAGTTTAGAAAAAAATGCCAAAAATTGTCCAAGACAAACATCAGAAATATTATTAATTTCTTAAATCGCACACTTTAAGACGTTTCGCGGGCACATACCAAAATAGTACAAGACAAACTATCAACTATGACCCCTAAAAAAAAAGTCTCATTCAATATTTATACGATTATTAATGCATTGTAGATAATCATTCTAGAAATACATTCTCTATGGTAAAATACCACTCTATATAATTTATGATATGGAAAAATTCAAATAATCTTTCTAAGAAAATTCAATAATTGTTGTTTTACCACTCCAAATAATTTCTTAAACGAGAAGAAACTCAAATAATTTTTTAAAGAGAATTCAATAATGATTGTTTGACCACTTTAAAAAAATTCTCTAACGATAAAATATTCAAAATATTCTCCAAAAAACAATTCAAGAAAATACCCCAAAAATTCAATAAGTTAAAAGAAAAAATACGAAGTTTATGCTTCGACAATTATAAAATGCATAGTAAAGAGGATGAAGAAGAAAAAATTCAAAAGTAACTTGTGCCCTATTTCAGAATAAAACATAAAAAAAATTATATAATAAAGTAAGTTAGACAAAGTTTATAATCTAACGAACATGAGATTTAGAATTTTTATTTTTCATAATGTTAAAAACTAACAAATATATGTAAGCTAAGTCACGTGGTACATATGGTTTTCTCAACAAAAATAATTTAAAAAATAATTTTTGTAAAATTAAAAATATTAAAATAAACTTTATGGATGAATCTTTAATAAATAGTCTGGATTAGATTTTATTTTAAAATAAATAATGTTAATTTAAATGCATATTATTCTTAATAAATTGATTAGATTTAATTTTTTAAAGAAATTTTAGTAAAGTATCAAATATATTGTTTTGATTTATCCATTAACAATTTAAATCAAATTTATCCCAAAAATATATCCATAAGGAAAATATCATCTTGGTTGAAGTTTGGGGAGGCTTTGCTAAATATTAAAAAAAAATTGTAAAAATATACTTAGATTTTAAACATGCTTACTCTGTTATGAATTGCATGACATATATATAAAAATAACTTTTACTATAAAATGTTCTATATTACACTTATTTTAAAAAAATATTATCAATGAGTCAATAGAGGCCGGAAACAGCCGCAATAAACAATAAAGATAACATATGCATCAGGAGCAACTTAAAACCATACTTCTAATTATCGAAGTGACATTAAAATTTTCATTTTCCTTTTTCTCTCCTCATGCAAGGCTTTTTCAGAATTCTCACAACGAAACAACTGCAAACGCATTTGGCAAATCTCAATTATTTTATCCATAAAATGTATATGTCTTTGCTTGTTCTTCTTTAGTGCCTGTTGAGGTGATGGAGTATCATCAGAAGATAATGAAATCATTTGACTAATCTCAATTACTTCATGTATTTGGCGTTTCTTGTTCATTTTTGGTGGCGTAGGAGGTGACAGAATCGTGGTATCACCAGTATATAACGAAGTTGGAGGAGTAAAAGGTGAGGAAGAATCCATATATGATTCAAAAACAATAATGAAATAACAGTATAAGAATGAAATATTATTCTTAGTTTTTGTGTTGTTGTGTTGGTGGGTTTGGGGCAATACTTATATAGATCTTTCTGATATGGGATTTGTTTTGAAATATTGTTATAATCAAGTTTTAATTAGATTGATTTGCTTAGATTGTGTTACAAATATAAGATTTAATTCTTTTTTATTATTAAAAAACATATATTTATGATAATAATATCTAACTTTTTTTATTTTCCTTTATATGATTTATGTCTTTTATTGATAAATAAAAATCTAACTTTTTCATTTGTCTTTTATATAATTTTAGTCTTTTATTTTATAGAGAAAAAGTATATCAAATTATGTCATTATGTCGCCTTTAATATAATTTATGCCTTTTATATAATTTAACTTTTTATTTTATGTAATATATGTGTTTTATTGAAAAAATATATGAATATGTAGCTGAGGGATTTAGAATGCACGACCAGCTCTCCTCAATTTTCCAAGCACATAACTATAAGAATGATGACTTTTAATTAATATAATTTGAAAAAGTCAAAGAAATATATTTAGACAATTAAACATAAGATGTGTCCACATGTAAAAGTTACAGTAATTTTTACTTTATCTGATTTTATGTCAGCACCTTAGAAAAAAAACAATTTGAATTTCTTTTTCTTTTCAAATAAATGTGTTATGTAAAATTGAAGAGCATGATCACAAATATTATTTGGAAAACCACACGAAATAACTAGCCAATTAGATATTGTTCTCCATACATCACCAAAGCAAATCACAACCAACAAACAAATAGTTAGAATTTTCATCATTCCCACATCCATCAGAACACATAATAGAATTAGGATTGAAAACACCATCACAGGCAAGATTTTCCTTAGAGAGAGAGACAACCCTCATGTAATTCAATTAGTGATTCACATAGTAAAATCAATAATCGAATCAAATTTTGAATTATCGAATCATATCTCATAATTAGAAAGTGTTTCAATGACCTCAAGTTCGTTGACAACAGTAGTTGAGTAGTTGAGGTATTGTCCATTTTAGGTGTAAGAATTAGTCACGATTTTGTAGTTTGACAAATACACCTTGTTAGATGAAAGAGGGTGGATGTTCTATACAAAATACTCGTAGTCCCGATTTCTAAGAAACATACGTGCGTGCGTGCGTGTGTGCGCGTGCGTGTGTGCGTGTGAAAGAGAGAGAGTTCTAACTAACTTTCTCTTTTAAACTGGAAACGGTTTCAAAATGAATTTAGTTACAAATTAAAACTTGAGTTCAATGTTTATACCATTAGAACAACTAAATGAAACTCAAATTAAATCTAAATGCAACTTAATATGAAATGCTAGCTTAAATGTGAATTTGACTTACACTTCAACATCATCCCCTAATCTACTTTCAAGACTAAAATCAACAATATCAATTTTATCTCTCAAATGGATAAAGTGTTCAATCTTGATAGTTTTAGTCAACGCATCTGCAAGTTTAGGGGTGTAATCGATTCGGTTTGGACCGATTTTTTATCAAAAAATTGTCCAAACCAATTATATCTGCATCGGTTTGGTTTGGTTCAACTTTTAGTATTTTTTTAAAATGGAACCAAACTAAACTAACATATTTGGTTTGGTTTGGTTTGGTTTGGTTGATCGGTTTTACGATACTTTTTCTCTAAACATTATATTTCGTCTGTGTGTTATTTGCCATCAGGTTTTTCGGTGTATTTTTTGTTATTATTTTTTCAAATAATGTATTTCATGCTATACTTTTCAAACAACTTACAAGTTATTCTTAATCCATACGAATCATTGGCATAATTTCCATACGTCATAAAATGAGTTTACCATCGAATACAAAAGTTGGCACTTGGCTTGAGAAGGTTCGGAAGAGATTTAAAAGTTTAACAAATAAAACACAACAATAAAAACAAAATATTTTAATACACATAAATTAATATGTTTGACACCTCAAACACACATCAAAACTATTTTGTAACAAGATTAGAAGGAAATTCATTGAAGAAGAAACATAAAAGGTAAAAAAAATGAAAACTAAGGAAGAGAACTTGAAAATAAATAAGGCTACCATAACCTATAAGAATGACGGTGGCGAGAAAAACAGTAGTGGCGGGACCAGATTATCAGCTTTGTGAGAACAAGTTCTTATGGCTTATGATTTCTATTTTTAATGTTTGGAGTTTGATTTTGGGTTAATATTTTGTTCAAAGAAAAGAAGTGTAAAAAAAGATGGAGAAATGTTGGACCGATACAAAATTTGGACTTAATAATGAGATAAATAAAAGATTAAGTAGGTATTTATAGTCATCGGTTCGGTTCATCGGTTTGACGGTTCCTAAAAACTAAAACAAACTGAACCAAACCATCTTGGTTTTAATGGGTTTTGTTCGATTTTTGAACCGAACCAAAAACAATTGGTTTTTCGATTTGGTTTGGTATGGATTATCGATTTAATTGGTTTTCTCTGACCCGTTTACACCTCTATGCAAGTTTCTTCTGAGTGCTACAGTGAACAACTTCAAGCACTCAATTTTGAACCTGATTGCGCAAAAAATGGAACTTTATGTCAATGTGTTTGCTCCTTCCATGTAGCAATGGATTCTTGGAAAGTCTTATAGCTGATTTGTTGTCAATCATCAACCTCACATGCTTTCTCACCTTGATTTCCAGATCCTTCAATAAGTTCATAATCCGAACAGCTTGACACACAGACAAAACACCTGCAATGTACTCAACTTCACATGTTGACAATGCAACCATTGGTTGCTTCTTGGAGAACCAAGAAATGGGACCTCCCAGATGCCTGAATAAATATCTGGAATCTGAATAACATATCAGCTATGAATCGTATTTAGCACCAGAAGGAAACAAAAATCCATACCTCAAAGTCCCCTTAATATACCTCAGTATCTTGACAACAATTCGTTAATGTGACCACTTTGTTTTGGTCATAAACCTACTCATCATTTCAACTATATAGTAGATGTCAGATCTAGTGTTACAACAATATCTCAATGAGTCCACCAATTGTTTAAGAGTTGTAGCATCTAAATCATCACCCTCAACATCAGAATCTATCTTGTGATTTGTTTCAGCATGCATGATTGCAGACTTGCAATTTATTAGCTCAAATCTCTTCAGAAGTTCAAGTTCATACTTCAGCTGATGCAAAATTATATCCTTATCAGAGTACAAAATATTCATCCCTAGAAAATATGCCATATTTTTTAGACCAGTCATCTCAAACTCATTCATTAGCACCTTCTTGAACTTAACTATCTCATATGAACAACTCCCTATTAGAAATATGTCATCAACATAGAGACACATCAAAATCCTATTACTATCAGATGTATGCTAAACATGAACATCATACTCTATCTCACACTTTCTGAATAATTGAAGCTTGAAAAATGAATCATTTTTCAGATTCCAAGCTCCAGGAGCTTGTTTCATTCCATACAAGGCTTTATGCAACTTGTACATCATCCCTTCTTGATTCTTTTTCACAAATCCAACAGGTTGTGACACATAAACTTCCTCTTATAAAGGACCATTTAGAAATTCATACTTCACATCTAAATGCATCAGAAACCGATTTCTATTAGCAACTATAGCAATCACCAATCTGATTGTTTCATGCCTAGCTACTGGCGCAAACACCTCAAAGTAATCTAATCCATATTTCTTTAGAAATCCTCTAGCTACTTACCTTTCTTTATTTTTGCTAATTGATCCATTTGGCTTCTATTTTAACTTGTAAACCCATCTCACACTGATGGATTTATGGTTCTTTGGAAGCTCAGTCAACTCCTAAGTCTTGTTTCTTTCTATAGCCTCAAGTTCTTATTTCATAACCTTAAGCCACACTTTCTTCTTGAGAGCTTCTTCGGTACTAACTGGTTTAGAGAGTACCAACATGGCACACTGAATGACTTTCCCTTCAGAGTCTATCTCAATATTTTGTAACATGTCAAACTCTGCAAATCTTTTTGGTATTTGTATGATTCTTTGTGTCCTATGAACTTGTTCATAATCTTCTTCAGATGCTGGAACATTATCAGATGTTGGACTACCTTTAGAGGCCGAACCACCTTTAGAAGCATGACCACCTTTAGAGACATGATTACCACCAGAGTCTGGATCATCATCGGAATCTGGATCATAATCAGATTCACCTTCAGAGTCTTCTTCAGACTCATCTTCAGAGGCAAAATCTCCTTTAGAGGCAGATTCTCCTTCAGAGTCTAAAATATATTCAGAATTTAACTCAACTATTAACATTGCACTAGAGTTGGATTGAGAATTTTTCCAATCCCGTGCTTTTGTTTCCATCATAGACTTCCATCTTGTTAGTGATTGGACAATAAATCTTATAAGCACTTGTATTGTGGAACCCAATCAGTAACATTACTTTGCTTATATCATCCAACTTATTTCTAGTAGCACCTAGAACGTGTTTATAAGAAACATAACCAAATACTCTTAAATGACTCACATTTTTCTTATATCTAGTCCACTTCTCAAAAGGAATAGTTTCCTTCAGTTTCTTGGTTGGACACCTATTGAGCACATATGTTGCAGTCGAAACAGCTTCTCCCCACAAGGAGTGAGAGAACTTATTCTCGTTCAGCATGCTCCTTGTCATATCAAGCAAAATCACGTTTCTTATTTTAGCAAGACCATTGTGTTGTAGAGTATAAGGATCAGTCACCTCATATTCAACTACATTCTCTTTATATAACCTTCTGAACTCTGATGATTTGTACCGACCTCCACCTCCAGTTCTGAGAACTTTCAGCTTCTTACCACTATGTTTTTTATCCTTTACCTTAAACTTCTCAAAATCAGCAAACACCTCATGTTTAAACTTGATGAGTGCTACCCATATCATTCTTGTGAACGCATCCACAAATGACACAAAGTACTTATTTCCTATAAGTGAAGGTACTTCAGATGGTCCACATAGATCATAATGTACTACTCCCAAAGAATGTTTTACTCTTGGAGCCACTTCTGATGCAAATGGAAATCTAGATTGCTTGCCTTTCACGCATATCTCACATGACTTCTCAGGCTTCACAATCTTAGGAATGTCATGTACCAACTTCTTAGAACTCAGATTCCCTAAGCTTTTGAAGTTCATATGACCTAATATCTTGTGCCACAACTTACTCTCACCTTCAGTACCTTCTGCATTAAGGCATTTAATTTCATTTGTTTCCACATTCACTTTGAATGTTCTGTCAATTCCCTGTTAAGATTGCATAATCAGCTTCTGATTAGAATCATACAACTTCAAGAGACTGTCCTTCATAGTAATCGATATACCTTTCTCAATTAGCTAACCTACACTCATCAAATTTCTTTTCATTCTAGGAACATACCAAACATCCTTCATCATAACAATTTTTCCATTCTTCACTCTGATTTTGACAGCTCCCATTCTTTCATCATTAAGGTACTTATAATCAGCACATATAATTTTTGTCCTCTTCCTATAGTCAAAATCAATCAGCAATTGTTTGTTTCCAGTTAGGTGATTTGAGCAACCAATGTATATATGCTACCGATCTACCAAATATCCATCATCAGATTCAGAAGCCATCAATATTACAGGTTCATAATTGGAATCTTCTCTAGCTATGTTTGCTTCTTCTGATTTCATTTCCTTGTTTCACCAACCGTCATTAACAAAGTGGTCAAACTTCTTACAAAAGTAGCATAAAACCTTCTTCTTGTAAAATTTCTTCTTTCCCTTGTGATGTTTCTTCTCATCAAAGTTTGAGGTTTTTTACTTATATTAACCACCACCATGTCTCTTCTTGGTCTCTGACCAAGACTGCTTCTTATTATTCTTACTAGAAGACGCTTTTAGAACCTGCTCTACCTCTCTTTCATAGCTTCTCTTAGTCAGACGCAACTCTTGTGCCTCTAGACTATATTGTAGGCTCTTCAATTCTCATGGTCTTGAGATCCTTAGAGTATTTAATTTCTACAACAATGTAATGAAATTGGGGAGTAATTGATCTCAATACCTTTTCAATGATTACTTGTTCAAAGAGAATTTCTCCACAAGATTTCATCTCATTTATAATTAAAATAACTCTCCAAATGTAATCAGGTACCTTCTCATTGATCTTCGTGTTGAGATTCTCATACTGCTTACATAGAGACTGAAGCCTCACCTTCTTCACTGATGCATCACCACCGTAGCATTGTATTAGTGAGTCCCACATAGCCTTCATCGTCATTGAATCATCGATCTTCTCACAACATTCATATCCACACACTAATGGATATAGAAAAAAAAGTCTTCTAATCCTTCTTCCTCGTTTCTCTTTGTGCATTTCTATGCGCTTTCGTTGCATTTGCTACAACCATCGTGTAACTGTCATTTACGAGATCAAGAACATCTTAAGCGCCAAACAACACACACATCTGAATCATCCACTGATTCTAATTCTTTCCATCAAATACTAAAAGCTTTGTGTTCAAGCTACCATTGTCGCCCTTCATCTTCGTTCTTGTGCAAATTCACTCAGATCTCACTAACACTCGTGTTTCTCAATCTCGCATAATCAAGAAATTTGATTCTGTTTTGATCCTGGTCTTCAATTCACTGTGAATTGAATGAACAAAATAAATCACAAACACACCTTATGTACACTTGTGTTTTCCTGTGAATCGAATCAGAGCTCTAGATACCAATTGTTGGTGTACAAGAATGAAAAAGATGAAGATGATGGGAGAGAGAGAGAGAGATAATTCTAACTAAATTTCTCTTTCAAACTGAAAATGGTTTCAAAATTAATTTAGTTAGAAACTAAAACTCGAGTTCAGTATTTATACCACCAGAACAACTAAATGAAACTCAAATTAAATCTAAATGCAACTTAAAATGAAATGTTAGCTTAAATGTGAATTCTGATTACACTTCAGCACTATGTTGACGTGGAACATGAAATTGATGGTATGTTGATGAAGGTCGGCATAAAAGCTCTCTAGTACAATAGTAAAAGTTTCTTGAAGATGGAAGATGAGTTGGACCTGCATGGTTAGCACTCTAACGCCACAATCAATGAGGTCAAAGATATGAAACTAGCAAGTATAAATATGATTGTAGCTTCTTATGGCACGTAATTATGCTTATATATGAACAACACTTAAAACCGCTCTTGTATATTCCAATAAACCCTTAGATTGAACCTGACGACTAAAATGAGTGTGTTACTTAACTATATTGTGGCCTATGATGATGGTCTACATGTTTCTCTGAGTGGTGATAGTATGTTGGGTTGGATCTTTTATTTAAATAATTTAATTGGACTATTTAATAGACCTAAAACAATATTTATTATTTAATGTATATGTAAATTACATAATTATATATTTATTTTAATTACATTCATATAATTAATAAAATTTCTAATAAAATTATTCAGTTAGTCTTATTTATATGACAAGTATATGTTGTTGAACATAATATAGCATAAGAAGAACCTTTATCTGATTTTTATTTTTTTTATTTAATAAATAAAATATAAATAAAATATATTTTTTTATTTGATTAATCTTAAAAAATTGAATGATATTTTTTATGTGGAGTAACTAAGTATATTAATATGAATCCGATAAATATATATCTAAGTCAATATAATATAAATCTCTAAAAAATATCTAAAGATAGACATTTACTATTTATAATAAAATAAAACTTTGATGATTAACAAATTCAAAAACAAGATTTATTGAGATTTTATTATTAAAAATAAAATAAAGTCTACCTTTAGACCGTGTCTGTGTACATATTAGACGTTGTAATCACATAACTTTATCCAAAATAATTTGTGTGTATATAGAATTTTAGTATAGCACTTCGATGATAAAAGTAAAATTACTTATTATTATGACATTAAATAAAAAAAAGGAATAAATATATGTTAATTTTTCCTTATGAATCTTTTAGATTACTCTTATTAATATACATTATTATTCTTTAAACTTTTAACATGATTTTTCATTAAAATCTTATTTATACATATTTTATTATTTATTGATTAATTGAACAAATTTTAGTTTTTATATTTGGTTATCATTTAAATATATAAATAACCATAAAAAAGTTCTCTATAAATATATATAATTTATAATTATATAGTTAAAAATATTTTAAAAAACATATTATAATCAAAGTAATGTAACACACGGATTTTAAATAGTTTACTTAAATAATAACGTTGAACACATAAAACTTTTGAGTCAACTTTAACTAGAAATATTCATGGTTCATGAAATGCATTGAACCAAACCACATCTATAGTTATTCAATTTATAATAATCATTTCAATAAAAATATAGTTAACTTCTAAAATAGTTTCAATTCAGTTTAAAACTAATTTATAACCAGTTTGGATTTGTAAATTAGTTTATAATCAGTTTGCAATTATAAATTAAATTTATAATTTGAATTGATCTAAAATCAATTTTTTTAATTTCATAAAAAAACTTTATTTATTTATTTTTTATAATATTTGAAAATATTTATTTTTTTAAAAAAATCTTTTATTTAAGGAAAAAAAAATTTATCTTGTTGAAAAAAAATCGGAATAATTTTTTTTAAAATTTCTGTCAAAATTTAATTTAAAAAAAATATATTTTTTAATTTTAGTGTTTTGGGAAATAAATTTCAGGGTAAATTTTTTTCGGAATTTTTTTTTTATATTTTTTCAATATAAATACTTTCAGAATAATAAATTTTAAAATTTGGGAAAAAAGTTTTCACTACAAAAAAAAAGTTTATTCCAAAATTTTTATTTTTCATAAAAAACATATTTTTTTCAGAATTTTTTATTTCAAAAAACAATAATTTTTTATTTTTCTGGATTTTTTTTGGTTTCAAATTAAATTATATTTTTTTTAAAAAAAACTATACTTTTTTTCTATAATCTTATTTTTGATTTTCAATAAAATATTTTTCATAATTACAAATATTTTTTAATTTCTATTTTTTTTTACTCTCAATAATTGTTCTTTTTCTTTATATAAAGAAATCTATTTATATAATTAGAATATTTTATAAAATAAAATTGATGATGGTGCAATATTAGTTGATTTTAAACTGAATTATAATTATTTATCTTAAATAGTTCAATTCATTAATCATTCAAATAATTCAATTATTTTATGATAAAATACAATTCAGTTTAATAATATAATTTAATTAATCATAATTTAACACGCCTCTAGCTCCAACTAGCAAATGAAATTTTTTACATGATGCATATAATATATAATGTAAAATCCAAATAAAAAAAGACAAACACGAATACATGATCAAACAAAAGTGTCTAATTTGCAAAGACGGTTACTATTAAATTAGTTTTAGAGGAAATTTGCTACTTCTTTTCGATCTTAAGCTTAAAAAAATTAAAAGAGAGGAATTTATTAATTTATTTTAATATATCTATCTAAAGAGAAAAAATAAAATGGTTTTTTAATAATAAACATATTATTTAATAAATGGGTGGAAAATTCACAGAGGACAGTAGAAGAAGATAACTGCACACGCACAAGAAGTGGTCGGTCAACCAACCAATAAAAGAGAAGCAAAGAAACAACAACAACAAAAAAAAAAAACAATTAACTATACACTCCTAATTAAAAAGAGATTCTAGTTACTAAAAATTCATCACTTACCTTTCGTGTTTTGTTTCTTTCTCTCTAAACATAACAAGACAGTGTAGCTATGTTTGTGGGAAAGATCGGAAGTCACCGGACACCCCCTCCATTGAGAATTAGCTCTAAAGAAATCAACAAACATGGTGGTGTTCAACAGAAAACAAACATGAGCCCAAAAACATGGCAACTAAGAGCCGGAGTGGACAAATTAATATCATCACGAGGATTGGACGAATTAGAGGAGATAAACTCATGAGTAATCTCCACCATAGTTGTTGTCACACAATAATTATTAGTCACACAACATCCTATCATGTCTTTGAAATTTCTCCTAGAATATACCTATATCTTTAGAGTGTTTTGTTATTAGTCTTTATATTTTTTATTTTAGTAATTGAATCTCTCACAATAACTTCTATTGCACATCTCTTAAAAATGTTTTTTTAAGTGACTTTTTCATCCATAAGAGAGACCTTTAACTAAAGATCCATGTTGATTTGAACTTATTAGTTTGTGACTCAAATTAAGAAATTTTGATAGGAGTGATTTGAATCATGCAAGATCTTGACTCAAATTATAAAGTTTTTCATTTTCTTATAGTTGATTTGAAACATGTTTTGAACCATGAGACGATTTCATTGGAATCATAAGCAAGATTATGAAATTGAAATAGAAATTTGTGCATATATAACCTATTTATCTCTCTAACTTTACATAGCTTTTGATAGATTTAGTTGTTCATCATTCACACAATGAAATCTCTCTAAGAGAAATCTTTAAGAAAGACTTTTTTAAGTGTTAATCTCTTGAGTGAGAAAATTGTTGTGTGAGATTTTTTTTAGAACTTCATATTCTACCTCAAACACTAAACACTATTGATGAATACTATGAGTGCAATTTCTGTTAAATGTATTTTTTATGATGTCAAAACTAGGATACTTTAGCGTTAATATATATTAGACGGTATCCTCGAATTCTCTATGTACAACTTAGTATTATGAAGCATAAAAGCATTTGGAAACAACTTGGAAAATGTCTCATGCATCAAACATGCATGAAAAAACAAATTTTGTGAAAATTGGCATTACATGTCAACACATGCAATTACATGTCAACCAACAGGTTCACACATACGTATACAGGTCGACTTACACAAAATATTTCTTGGATATAGATCGACATATGCGTTCTATAGGTCGACATGTATGTTGCTGTATTAAAGTTTGTAGCTTATATTTCATGTGCTGACTCTTCATGTCGACACATGGGGAGCGCATAACATTCATAGATAGACACATGGCATTAGACAAGTCGACATATACATTGAACAGGTCGACACATGACTTTCATAGGTCGACCTATGCGATGTATTTTTTCAAAAATTCATATTTTTCTCAAGTCCTTTGCATTCCTTTTTGCCCTAGTTTACCCATGCATGTAAATACTCCATACATGCATCATTCTCTATGAAGGTTTCTAGAGTGAGTAAAACCTACTTTAATCCAGGATTTCAAAGCATTTCCATCATCTTTAACTCCATATATGCATACACACAATCAAACTACACATAATCATTTTTTGATTGGGTATCATCTAGATTAGGGTTGATAACGTCCAATAGGTTTGTTTTAGCGAGAATATTGGGTTGAGAACTTTGAGGAATTCAAATCAGAAAACCAAGTTAGAGTTTTCCTTCAAGATCTCTTAGGTTTTGAAGGTTTTAGACAAGATTGTGCAATTTAGATCTGATCGAGTGAAAGCCTTAGGATAATGAGTGTCTTGCAAGGCAGTAACTTGAGACAGTGGATCGTGTTGGCAAATATTTGGTTTCAACAAGGGTGCGCTTGAGATTAATTCAACCGGGTGAAAGCCTTATGACAAGGAGTTCCTTGCAAGGAAGTAATAAGAACGGGTGAATTGAAGCGACATTGTTGGTTACTTGATCAATCTTTGATCAAGGGTTTTGGAGGTGGTAGAGTCAACATCAAACTTAGAGTTTGTAGAGTTCGATTTCTTCATATCTTGTATAAACATATTTTGTAAAGTAAGATTTATTATAATGTCTCAATTGGAATTAAAATTGAGGGCAAACGTACCCATAGCGAGGTCGATTGAGAAACTGCCTAAACAAATCCTTGTGTACTCTCTCTTTCTCTCTCTATCTCTTTTATTTTATGGTTTGAAAATTGTTGATTGCATTGATCATTTGATCAATATTGTTTGGATCATAATTTTGAATGCATTTTAAATTTGTGTTGTTGTGTAGGTCACAAACCATTTGGTTATGATTGGATTTCTAAGGACAACAAACATTACATAAAGTTTCAAACATTATTGACTGCACACTAAGTGTTCAACAAATTGCTTGACTTAATTTTTTTTGTGTTTTGTTCATTGGAGATAGAGTTTTTTATTGTATTGTATTCAACTAGTTGTGATTAGTTGTTGTTGATTGATTTGTGAATTATTATCATTGCATTGACACCTCTACGCATATTCGAGCTATTTGATAGTAGGTTCGGTTATATGATTTTTTTATCTGAGCAATTTTTAAAACTTGCTTTCGCGCTATAAAAAATTTCAAAACCATTTTTTGTTCAAAATTTTAAAATTATGGTCTATTCCCCTCCCCCTTCTTTAGATCTAGGTCTATCGTCTAACAAGTGGTATCACGAGCTCCAATTTATTTCGTGCTTAAGATTTTCTTATTAGATAATGGCTACCGAACCTAAAGGACCGTATAATAGAGCACCTATTTTTACCAGTGAGAATTATGGCTATTGAAAATTTTGTATGGATATCCATGTCAACTCCGTTGATAAGGGTGTATGGGATGTCATCATCAATGGTCCTAACGAAATTATAATGATCAATGATGAAGGTGTCACCGTACCAAAATCGAAAAGTCAATGGGATGATAATGATAGAAAGTTGTGGTCACATGATTGGAAAGCACACAATATTCTCATATCTGCTTTAGGTATTGATGAGTATTATCGTGTTTCCCATTGTGAAACCGCTAAAGCTATGTGGGACGCATTAGAAGTTTCCCATGAGGGAATTAATAAGGTCAAGCAAGCTAGAGTCAACACATTGAATCAAGAGTTTGAACTCTTTCTTATGAAGCATGGTGTAACCATTGCCGACATGCAAAAGAGATTTACACATCTTATTAATCGTTTGAATGCTCTAGGTAAGCCTATTTCCAATGATATTGCTACTAATAAGGTTTTGAGATGTCTTAACAAAGGAATGGAAACCCAAGGTCACCGCTATTAAAGAGGCGAATGATCTTAAAGTACTTGATCTCACTACTTTGTTTGACAAATTGGAAGAACATGAGCAAGAACTCACTTGCTTGGAAAAACACAAAAAAGAGTATGAAAAGAAGATGAAGAAGGAGAAAGGTAAAGACAAGAAGGAAGTGAGGAAGTCTATTTCTCTAAAGACTTCAAGATCAAAGTCCTCAAACAATGTGCAAAGTGATTGTGAAACAAGAAGTGACAATGATTCTGATGATGAAGATAAGAAGTTGTTCGTCAAAAGGTACAATAGATACATATGGAAAAATGGAGTCAAGCATTCCGACCTCGATGATAAAGAGATTGGTTTATTTGTCAGAAGATACCAAAGGTATATTAAGAAGAATGGAGTCAACCACTATGACAAGAACTTAACCAAGTTTGTAAGGGTAGCAAAAGCCTCAAGAGAAGATGAGAACAAGAAAGGTAAACTTAGAATTTCGTGCTATAACTACGGAGAATTTGGTCATTATAGACTGGAATGTCCTAAGATTAATAAAGACAGAGAGAATGGCCATCACAAGAAGTCTAGCAAGTCTAGCAGAGCATATGGTATTTGGGAGAGCGTAAGTGATTCCTCAAGTGATGAAAGCTCCACTTCAAGTGTAGAATCGGCTCGGATTTGCCTCATGGAAAATAGAAAGAAGAAGAAAAATGTAAGTCTTTCTAAGCTTGAAACTATTAATGACTTATCTTATCTTCAATTACAAAATATCGTTGAAGATCTTCATAGAGAGGCCTTAAAAGCCTTTAATAAATTAGCTTCACATGAAAAAGTCTTTTTACACTAAGAAGCTAAAATGTTAGAATCTGAAAGGAAGTTAGAAGCTATTAATAGATCTATGATAGATATTCAAAGTGACAAGAATGAGGATTAAAAAACTTCAAAGTTTGGTTGTGAATCTTGTCATGATTAGCAATAAGAGATAAATGCTCTTGAAGTCAAATTAGACAAAGTTTTACAACCAAAGATTGCATTTTCTATTGATCCATCAAAGTATGAAAGGTTTTTAAACCATTCATATAAGAAGCATAAATTTGTCAAAAAGGTATCTAATAGCAAAAGCACATCTCATCATAACATGTCTTATCTCTATTGTTGCAAGAAAGGTCATACTATTGAAAAATGCAAATATAGGAAATTTTTAGTTCCTAAAGGAGCCTTTCAATGGTTGTCCAAATGCAACCTTGTTTTCACTCACCCCTAAGGATCCAATGAAGGTTGGGTATCTAGCACTTGTTGTTGGTTTTACATGATAAATGTTTTGGGTCTATGAAGAGATTATTGGATCTTGTTTGTGGATGCTCAAGACATGTGACGTGTTACAGCTCCCTATCTCGTTGACTTTGTGGCAAAGAAGAAGGGTTGTGTGACCAAAAGGGATCAACATATAGTGTTCTTTAATTGGTAAGAGTGTGTTGATTACTATTAATGTTTTGTTCGAAAAGTTTCTGGATAGGTGTTTCTTTTCATTATATAGGTATATCTTCACAAGACATTCTCAAAGAACCCGAAAAAGGAATTAATCAGCCTAAAACGGTGGAACGTGAGAAGGAAGAAGATAACGATTGTGAAAAGGAGAAGGTTGAAAGTCCAATTGCAATGGACAATCTTATTTTGAATTGGAGAATCTCCAATGATCATCAAATCAATAATCTTCTTGGATACATTATTAATCACACTTTCAAGTACTTTGATACATAGAAAAGTGGTAAGATCGTTGTTGTCTAAAGGTCTGTGGCATGTTTTACATTTATTCCAACTTCCGTTCGAAAGTTCCTTGTGGAATACATGTGCATCCTCCGTCATTCGTACAGTGAGGTAATATCTTTTCAACTTTCGCTTTGTATGGAAGTTCTTTATTTTACCTGGTTATTCTTTTATAGTCTATGCTTGCTTCAAAGAGTTCAAGTTTATGTCGATGATATTACTTTTATATCTATTGACATGCAACTTGTAGAGGAGTTTTCTAAGCTTATGCAGGATGAGTTTGAGATGAGCCTTATGGGGGAGTTGAATTACTTCCTTGGTATTCAAATAAAAAAACTAAATGAATGGTTATTTGTGTGTCAAACCAAATATTACAACGACTTACTAAAGATATTTGGCATGGAAGATGCAAAGTCTATTGACACTCTTATGGCCACAAATGGAATCTTGGAAAAGAATGAAAATGGTAAGGATGTAGTTGTCAAGAAATATAGAGGTATGATTGGTTCTCTTTCATATCTTATTGAATCTAGGTCGAATATTTCACACTAAGCATATTGAGATTCGTCACCACTTCCTACGTGACCATGTTGAAAAAGGAGACGTCTTATTTGAGCACGTTGATAGTAAAAATCAACTTGCGAATACTTTTACAAAACTTCTCGCGATCAAACCATTTTTCAACATTCGAAGGGAATTGGGGATACTTGATATCTCAAATCTTGCCTAGAATATGATTTGCTGCATGCACTTTATATACTTTTGCTCTAACTTTTCTTTGGAAGTTCTATTACATAAGAGTGCATCATTCATAAATTCATAAGAGAGGTAATACTATTCCATTTTACTTTTTCCCTTTTGTAAGTAAGCTTTTATCTTTACATGTTGCTTGTGTTCTAAATGGTTGATATTCTTGATGTATGAGATAGTTCATAAATGTTCACTTCCAAAAAAGTCTAATTGATGTATATCAATTTATATGCTTATAGTGGCTTTATGTTTATCTTCTTCATGCTTGAAAAATAAAGTTGGTGCATTGGCTTGTTATCTATTGTCTCATGAATTATGATTGAACATGTTATAATGTTAGCAAAATTCTCGTTGTGTGTCATTGTTATGTTTTCATCTCTATTTTTGTTTTGAATGGTGGTATATTGTTTTATCGCCTGGCTAGAGTGCATGCGCGTGCAGTATTTC
This sequence comes from Lathyrus oleraceus, assembly GCF_024323335.1. Taxonomy (NCBI): domain Eukaryota; kingdom Viridiplantae; phylum Streptophyta; class Magnoliopsida; order Fabales; family Fabaceae; genus Lathyrus; species Lathyrus oleraceus. The sequence continues at coordinate 189,787,304 of NC_066580.1, read as the reverse complement.
GGGAGCACCAAAGGCATATGTCACGTAATTGTGTCACTTTTGTAGCAACTCAAGAGTTTTTTATTATATTGTATCCTTCATTTTTCGTGTTTGTGTTATGTTATTTGACATAAGTTATGACAATCATGTTCTATTGTTGCATTATTGTCATTTATTTATTGTTAGACATTCTTTTTTCAATATACAAATCATTCTATGTGAGTGTTATTGTATTGATACTCTTATCTTTGCAAACCACCTTTGTGTGTTATATTGGTTTATGCGTGATTTAAGATACTTCTCATGAATTGCTTCGTTTCTTTTTTATGTTGTCAAAAGGGGAGAAGCAAGATGAAGTTGGGATGCATATATTCAGGGGGAGCTTTTCATTGCAAACACATCGTCTCAAGTTTTTTCATCATAAAAAATGGGGGTATGTTAGTGCAACTTCCGTTAGATGTGTTTTGTATGATTTCAAAAGTAGGATAATTTAGCGTTAATGTATATTGGACGGTATCCTTTGATTCTCTATGTGCATCTTAGCATTATGAGGTATAAAAGCATTCAAAGCGTGTTGTAACACCGACTAATCCTTATTTCAAGCTGAGTTTGACTCAAAGTCCTAGTACTAAATTCGAAAGAGCCTATATGAATAGCATTATATATGCTAGTAAAGTAGGCTCTTTGATGTATGATATGGTCTGTATGAGGCCATACATAGCGTACGAAGTTAGCCTTGTAAGCATGTATATGGCCAATCCTGGGAAGGCACACTGGTAAGCATTAAATTGGATTCTAAGGTACATAAATAGGTCTCTGGACATAGTACTGATTTATTATGGGGCATTGGGTGATGATAGCAAAGACGAAATCGAAGGATTTGTCGACTCTAATTATGCAAGTTGTATGGATTCCAGAAAGTCTATTTTTGGATATGTGTTCACTATGTTTGGAACATCAATTAGTTGGAAAACGACAATTCAGAAGGTTGTTTCCTTACCAACCATTGAAGCGGAGTATATTACCCTCGGTGAAGCTTTAGAATAAGCATTGTGGCTTGAAGGTTTTGATAAGGAGCTGAAACTTCAAGGTCAAGTTATCATTGTTAAATGTGATAGTCAAAGTACAATACATATGTCAAAGAATTCAGCCTATCATGAGCGAACCAAGCACATCGATGTGAGGTTGCATTTCGTTAGAGAGATAATCGAGCATGGAGAAGTTCAAGTGTTGAATGTTGCAACTGAAGATAATGTTGTTGATATGATCAATAAGACATTGTCAAGATGCAAGTTTTTCCATTGTATGCAGTTGATAAAGATGCATGAAGAAAGCTAGTTTGTTCTCTTGATGTTTGTAGAGTTTGTTCCAAGGTGGAGATTTGTGAGAATTTGGATCGAACTCTAGTCTCAACAGGGATAGCATGATATTTAGACAAGAGTTATGCATGCTGTAGTCGAAGTTTATTCAAGCATGTTGTCAAAATGTGTTAACTTGTATTCTTATTTAGTATGTCAAATTAGGAATTTGTTTAAGTTAGCTTGTTGCTTAAATTAGCTTAGTAGTCTATAAGTAGACTAGTTCTCTCAGGTTGTTGAGAGAGGTTAATTATTGGTATTCACTTGTAATCTTTAACCCTTATTGAGAAAATGAATAGTAAAATAGTTTTAACCAATTCTTCTTTTTCCCTCTTCTCTCTTTTGTAAACCTAAATAGGATTTCTTGTGTTTGTTCAAAAAACTCAATCTTTATCTCAACTTTATTCTGTTATTGACGACATCGTTTCACAACACAAACAATGAGTAAGATAAAGAAAAGTTACAACAACATAAAATAATACTCAAATTCTTATATTATTCAGAACAATATAATAACACAAACAACCATAACAAAGAAACATACATACATCAAGGTTTTACTAACAACGTGGTATCTAAGGGGGACACTAGAAAGTTGGATTTACAATATGGATAATAAACTGGATCAATAACAACATATATCCTCTTACTAGAACAAGATGATAACACTCTTGACCATACTAATACAAACCATGATAAAATAAATTATGTTGGTATCTCAAAGATTAATCTGAACAATAATCAAAATGATCTTCATTATGATTAAAAGGGCCATACAAGATATAACTTACCTCCCATAGAGATGAAGAAGGTTCAAAGCTCTTAAGTGACCAACACCGCAAATATGTCATGCTACAGGAAGGATAGCAATATATTAAAAGGCGGTGAAAGGATCTGTATCCAACAAATTGATAAAGCAAACTACCATGTACCTAATAGTATTCATAATGCAAAGGTTAAAGATAAGGGGCTGAATAATATCAACAACTCTATTAACATCATGCACGAAGGTAAGAATAATGGGGAGAAATGCTACTACAAAAACACATTTTATCTAGGGCACCTATGGGATATTATCTCGATTACATAAGTGAGATAGTGAAGGGTGACATAAAAACTTGTCACTTTATCCCTCGGTTTCTGACTAACCGAATGGATAGTTGAAATGGTCATTGGTTAGATCCCTAACAACATTATTTTTATATTTTAAAAACTAATGTCAGAAACCTCTCAATTTCTGTTAAGAACCGGGGGGAAAATATATATTTTTTAAAATAATTATTACATTATTTAAACAAAATATTAAATTTATTTTGTTTACAAATATCCTTTTTTTATTAAAATACAAAGGTGCTTATGTTAATTGTTTTGGTACAAATTTTTTAGAAATCTGATTCATCATCGTCACTGTTGTTCTTGGAGAAGAACCAAACTCAGATTTTGTTGCATACTCATGCTTTTCAAGTTTGATGGTTGTGCACTCATCCAATTTCTGATATAACATAAAAAAAAAGGTTAGATACATAACATAAATTTCAGTTAAAAGATAAGATATTATGCAAGAATACCAATATCGAAACAAACAAAAAATCTGCACTTGCAATTCATCCCAGAGATCTTCC